>NC_134144.1:52587009-52662009 GCF_033958435.1 Carettochelys insculpta
CCAGTTAAAAATGTGATTACAGTTTTTAAAAAGTCTTATTAAGGTCAAAGATTTATTTTTTCTTTGATCATTTCTTGAGAGTTGTTATTTATTTCAATAGTGGGATTTCTTATAAGCTTCCAAAGAAAGGTTACCCTCTGTGCAGACAGGGCCAGCTGGGCTGGACTTTCCAAATGACATATCATCAGGGTGACCATATTTCTCAAGGCTAAATATGGGACTCCCTGTGGGGGCATAACTCCCTGGCTGCCCCATGCTCCTATGGGGGACTCCCTGCTCCCACTTCGGGACACCAGGAACAGGGCTATTGCCCCTGCAGGGTACCTCCATGGCTGCCCCATGCCTTGGGTCACCAGGAACAGTGCTCCAGCCCCTGCAGGGGAACTCCATGGCTGCCCCATGTCTTGGAGCACCAGGAATAGGGCTGCCACCCTGGCGGGGGAGCTGGGAACCAGGCAGCAGCTGCGCCCCAAGGTCAGGGCCGCCTGCTGACTTCCTCTCCCCCTTGGCAAGAGAGCATGTGAGTACGTGCTTTCCAGCCAACAGCTGTGCCTGAGCAGGGGGCCTGAATACAGGGCGATTAGCCCCTTTGTTAAAATAAACTGGGCACCTTCCTGGCACCCAAAATACAGGGATGTCCTGCCTAAAATGGGATGGATGGTCACCTTACATATCATCCCGGCGGTGCTGCTGTGATAAAAGGAACACTTTGCAAATACCTATGAGCACAGTGACATGATTATTGGCAGGTTAGTGGAAAGAAAACAGGTTCTGGATTTTTACAAAACATGTTTATTGGATGGGCACAACTTTACATCTCGCCAGAAAACTTGAGTAGCTGGTCCTAAATTTAGATTCTGATGGTCTCCAGATGGAGATACCTCAGGCTTTATCTCTAAAAAATTTTTTTTCTTGTTTTTAAACTCTGTTCAGGTTTGGCTGCAAGTGTTTGCTAAGAGATTAGTTAGTGAGTTTGCCGGAGGAGGTAGTCATGGGAAGCAGTGCTTTGCTGGAAGGAATGTTCAGTAGGTCAGGGTGTGAAGATACAGGGAGCTGCGATTAACAGAGTCTTGGGATCAGGTATTTTCCTCTTTGTTTCATATCAAAAACAGAGTGCTTATAGAAAGGTTTGTGGCGAGACATCAGGTCCCAGCAGGAACACAGCTGTTGTTTTGCAAAATTTCTAATGAATATTTTAGCTCAACAAGTTTATGAAATAAAAGGAATTTGGTTTTATTATTATTATTATTATTATTGTAGGTAGAGCACCTTAGTTTGATTATGTAAAGATTCCAGGGATACTTTGTCCTATTCCTTCCTCATACGTGGTGCTTTACTTGAGGATTGTAAGTAAGAGAAGGGGAGGAGGGGAAGGGAATGCTTAACAAAATGAAAGTATTTCTTTTCCAAACAGTTCAGTCTGTCTAGAGCCTAAATCTGAAATTGAATCTGCTGGGCAAAACCTGTACAATTTTTCTACCTGCCCTTAGTCTGCTTCCTTTCAACTATGACAGTTTTACTAACTGAAATGAATGGGCTTGCTTTCCGTGGTACCTTTTCTCAGTATGCACTTGCATCAAGTCCTTCAAACAGCAGGCTGGATGATATATGTATGGGGACAGCTTGCACAGAATAAGCTTTAATGGTTAATTTTTGTATAGCTTCATAAATGAGAGGGACTTAAAGCTACTAGCAGTATAGATTAGACCTTATGTAGTCTTTTCTTCTCAAGATGCAAGAGAGATTTACGTGCTTGAGTCCCATAAGAGTTAATGGGAGTTATGCATGTAAATCTCCTGCACAGTGAGATAATAGGCCCTCTTATGTACAGGGAAAATAGAGTCTTACTAAACTTTCCAAATGAGCCTGGGTGCAGGTTTTATGCTCTTTCTTAATACTTGATTAGCAAATATTTATAAAATAGACAGAAGATGTAGGGCCCCTAGCAATGGTCCCTATCATGGTCCCATTGACGTTACTAGCAAAATTCTCATTGACTTCCAAGAAACAGGACTGGGCCTAATATTGGCAGTACTTTTTTTTGTGCTGGTACTTGCCGGTACTCTGTACTGGCACCTCAGCAGCCCCAGCCATGGGATTGGCTGTGTGGAGGGGTCGAAGAACTGGCTGAGTACCTGCACTTCTTTTTTTTACGAAAAAGGCACTGAATATGGGCATTGTCTTCTCTGTTTGTACCTTTTCCTGTTCTACATCTGCTGTTGATTACAACATAAACCTGACTGTGACAGGATATCGCATAGGCCAAATTACTTTTCACTGCTTTACAAACTTTTGTGGCTAAGGACCTTCTCTCATGAGGACTGGAAAAGAAAGTAAACATAGAGGAGACCACTGGTGCAAATGGGTCACACACTCTTTTAGCCCCACTGCAAGATTGTTTAGGACAGCTAACCATCTAGGTGTACTATGGGACTGAACCTTCCGTCCTGGAGCCTTAAAATCCCACCTGTTCTGAGTGAAGAGAGTGCTTTTTACATAAGAATCCCTGTTGCTCAACAGAAGTCACCTTGCAGGGTAGGCTGTTCCCTCTAGGGAAGTACTCTGAATCTATCCACAGCACAATACTTATTCAGTCTTCAATTGCAAGTACTCAAGTATAGTTAGCATTGGGCACCTGTGTCTCTTCTTCTCTGGTGTTATGTCCTTCCTTGACGACAAAAAAAATAAATAAGACTTTGCCTCACACAAATAAGATCTTTAAATATCTATCTATCTATCTATCTATCTATTGTTAAAGATTTGGATCTGCAAACTAGGCATCTAATGAGATGTCATTGGACTGTTTTGTGTAACTGGAGATAGCCAGTACAACAGCACACTAGTACATTGTTCCAGTAACAGTTCCTTAATTTTTAAGTGACAGATCTGTTTTTTCCATTATTGTTTCTTTACATTACTTCTGTGCTTCTTGTGATTCTGATCTGAGTTGTACAAGTTTTTGAATTGCCAGCCCCCAGCTCCAAGGCCTTCTACAGCACTGCTGAAAGAATTTAGTATATTAGACTATCAGATTAAGTCCAAGGGGTTCTACCAGTGATGGAATCGGAAGAACCATTGTTTTCTGATTATCATATCATCAGCCCCAACTGATATTAGCATGTTCAGGAAAACATACTTTGGTTACAGTTGATTTTCAGATTCCAAAATGGTGCTGTGAAGTCTGTGCATGCCTAAATATATTTTACATTAGACAGTGCGATACAAAATGTATGCTGCAGCAATCAGTGAGTTAACAGTATCAATCAATTTGTAAACAGATGAAGTCACTCATTCCCAAACTGGTTTTCCAAAAACAATTACTAAATTACAATAGAAAAAATTGTACAGTTACTATATTTGTGTGCTGTGTTACAATCAACATACCGGGGAAACAAAACAATTTAATGCAGAAAAATCATCATTCATCTACATTATAATTGCTTCTTTTTCACATCTACAGGGCGGTTAATTAAAATTGTGATTAAATGCGGTCGCGCTGCCTAAGATGTCTTGCCCAAAACAGGTGGTACAGAATTTAAAAGTAAAAAAAATGTAATTAGCATTGGAAATTGAGAAATTGCCTGTAAGAATCAGTGTTAATTTCAGTCAGTGATGAGGTAATTTATAAATGAATGCAGTGGAGGCTGTGCAAATGCACAATTGCCTTCCTTCCCATTCTTAGCATTCTCAGCATGCAGGTGAAAATGTTTTCAAAATATTGAGGTAATTTGAAAATCAATCCGTACATTCCGTATCTTTTTCTCCTGTTCATAGCAAATCCTGAACAAATGCTTACATAGCTGTAACTGTAACAATATATCAGTTTAGTACTATCTAAAAGCAATCCTACTTCACATGTCGTGGCATCCGTTAGAATTTAACTAAACAAAATGCCTTGCTAAGATTCTTCACTAAGGCCAAAATGTTGATTGAAGTCCTTAGGGAGCCTGACTCTCTTCAAATAGATTATGTATTTAAAATACACTTCCCCAAAAAGGCAATAGCAATCTGTATTGAGTTTTAATTCTATAGTATAGATACTACAAAATAAAATAAGTGTTAATCTGACATTGCAGTCATGGTTTCTTGATTACAATTGATGCAATGCATTAGAAAGTCTCAACAGAACTGATATGTTCTTTAAAAACTCTTCTTGTAAACATTTAGTGAATATTTCATCCCAGAACTGTAAAAGAACTGTTCAATAGGATAGACAGATAAGATAGATATAGATTTTTTCTTAGATGTTCTGTGCTTTTTCATAAACTTTGAATGAGTAAGCCAAAAATGCTATTTTCTAAATTAAATACATTGTTCTGAACACAGACATGAGGCACAAACTTCACAACAACCAATATGTTACCTTTAGTGTCCAAATAAATAAATAAACAAATACATGAATTCCAAGAAATGTACAGCAGGCTAGAATACAACAATATGCAGCACTAAATGATTTGACCAGTCACTGCAGTAATGTTGGACTTCAAAACAAACTGTCACTTATAGTTATCCACATTCATATTTAAAATAACTTCTGCTTTTGTTAATGCTGGCCATTTGAACAATGTGTATGTAGAGTTAGTCTTCTTTCCAAACAGGGAAATACAGGTGTTGGTAATGAGATAGCAATGATACCTCAGTGAATCTGTGAGATGGCTTCCAAGCATTACAACTTTAATTAGTCTACACCTATAAGGACTTAATTTAATTAGTTTACACCTATAAGGACTTTGTCACTTGTGTAACTACATAAATATTGCAAATCTTTTTTTTTCTTTTTTTTTCTTTTTTTTTTTTTTTTAAAGTTTATCTCCAAAGTAACAGCTAACTTTTCTCAAAGAAACTTGTTTTTCCTTTGGGTAAGGCCTATGAACCTGTCAATTTTAGAGCGTATTTTGCTGCCTATTTCATGTGTTAGGCCTGTGCCTCCACAAGATCATTAGTCCTGTGAATGGACAGGCACAGCTCAGAAAATATTGATTTATTTAAAAATATAGTTTATTCCTGGGAAAATGTTCTGATTAAAGCACGGAATTGTCAGTAAGGAGACCTAGATGCTAGTCTTGGTTTTGCTGGAGATTCTTTGGACTTGGGTCATATCTCCCCTTTACTAGTCAGTGGCAGTATGCCGTTGTATAGCAGTAGAAGGCAAGATCAGATCAAGAGCCATATGTGCTGTAAGGCATGTCAGTTAACCTCTCTGTGCTTGTTTTCTGGCACCTTATTGATACAACATCATGGGGACATAATCCTTATCTCCTTCAAGTGGCTTTTGTAGGGTTTAGTATCTACAGAACACTCTTGGATCCTTAGTAGCTATGGAAATATAATTTATTATTATGGTTTCATGATAAACTAATCGGATGCAAAGGAAATTGACTAAGAAAATTATGAATACATGTATCAAATAATCAGACTCTTACAATTTGTTTTATGTCTGATTGTTCTAATTTAGCTTTTAAATAAGTAATATTTCTGCCATTGTATAGGCAGAAGCTAGCAATAATCACTGAAGCAATGATGTTGTTGACATGGAAGGTATCTTAAATTGTGACTTCTGTTATGTAAAATTTAGAAAGCAGCCGCACAGAAGCATTGGAATCTCGTTTAGAAGCAGTACACATAAGTTGAAACCTAAAGGAATACAGGTATGTCCAAATCCTGGTCCCAGTGAAGAAAATGGGAGTTTTATCACAGACTTTCTTGGGATCCAGATTTGGGTCATAAAAGGTTGATCTGATGCCCATTCATATCAGTGAAAATATTTGGTCAGACTCAGTGTAGAAATTTGCTCAAACTGAGCAAAAGTTTTTCATTTTGGCTTTCTTTTCCGTTTCACCAAAACACAAAAGAAGACAAGGAAAAAGATCTTGCTCAGTTTATATACACATAACTCCTTAGCCATAATTGTACCCTTGAATTTTGTTGGCCCACTTCCATGCGTAAGGACTAGTAACATAAGAAATATGAGCAAGATTAAGCCCAAGATAAATGATGTCTAGTACTTTGCAAACTAAGCTATGAAACTTTTAGTGTTATAACGATCTGGTGCAAGACAAGAAGCCTTGTATAGTCCTGAACTCTAAAGTAAACTGAAATGTGTCTACATTACATGTCAGATTTCAATCGTTTATTAAAACAGCCAAGCTTCTTCATTTAATTCATTACAGCATCTTGGTCCTTCAGGAGAACCAAACGAAAATATCCCTTTCCAACTACCAGAGCTTTTTTGAAGTTTCTCTCTTCTACCTCCCCAGAATCCTCAGAATTCACTATTCTGCACAATGTCTTATCTTTGCTGTCCTATGACAAGCCCCAAAGCCTCAAACATTTCATAATGACTATGTGACAAATTGTTGTGCTTTTATTCATGTTGGACATCTTTGCCAGGATTGCTTGTTGTGTTTTCTATTTGGCTGTGTCATGGGACCAAAGGTGGCTGCTTTTGTACAGCATGTCAAATCTGGTTAACATGCAGCCATTTATCTTTAAACCCACTCCCGAACAAAGGTAGTGTTGCACTGGGATGCTTGTACAGGGCTCTGAGCATAAAATGGGTTTTTTTGTTTGTTTATTTTTTTCTGTCCCATTCTCTGTATGTATGTGTGTGCACCTCACTTTTGAGGCACTCTGGTGAACAGATAATGCAGCAGACAAGATGTTTCATAATTCTTGGAACCTTTTAGAGATAAATTGTACAGTGCAAGTATAGTATAACTGAACTGTGGGATGCCCAGTGAAGTGTAGAAAATCAGATACAGCACAGCCTGAAAGAAGGAAACAAGAATTCATATCTATGTATATTCACAGTACTTTATAAAGAATTCATATAAGGAGGAAAACATTTATTATCTGTTTTTCTGTTTATGTGTGATGATTATGTATGTGTGTTGTGCGTGTGTGTGTGTGTATATATATATATATATATATATATATATATATATGTACTGCATATGTACCACATATGTATATAGTATCTAATAGGAATAAGGGAATTTTAGTGTGTGTGCACATAAGTGGTATGTATACCAGTTGTGTGTGCATGTAGATGATGAAAAGACATTTATTGTGAAGAAAATACCAAAGCCTTTGCTCTATAGATAAAAAGATACACAGCAAAATTTGCAGCGCTGGTCACTTTCAAAAATTCAAGTCATGCAAAAACATTTGTAGTGACAATCACTTCCTAGTAAACACAGAGATAATCATCAAACCAAAGTAGAGAACTGGAATTGGTAGAGAATTGGAAAAGTTTTATTCAACAGAAAAGTGAGAGCTAACTATACAAGTAGCAATTCCTTGTTACAGTTGGACCATTTAAGTTAGCAGGACTCAAGTTTTTTTTAATGACTTGCTGTGTTGCGTAATAATTATACATATAGTGCAGTGAGGTTACTTGAAGGAACAGGCATACTATATATGTTTCTTGAGTAAAGGACCCAGGAGATTGCCTTTCACTTTGAAAACAATCCCTAATATCAGGAAAATGCTCTGTTTGTTTATGCGTACATAATGCAAGTTTGTCCGCCTGGGAACTGCAGCAAATGGGAGAAGTATGCATGGATTTCACAGGTAACAGGATTACGTGGGCACATAATTGATCCATTTGGAGAAAAAAAATGACAGTGCTCTAAAGATGCCTAGGCTTTGGAGATGGAGTTTATGAAACAGGCATTTGTAAATTCTAAAGAATCAATATGTCAATTTTATTACATCTCAGGACCAGCTGGGCATTAAAGGAACAGTAGCCTTTTTTAAATTGCAGCTGCGTATTCCTACATTGTGTACCTTTCTTGAAAGGCTTAGAATTTTATAAAATGTACTTTGCTCAGAGATTTGTACCTTTTCAAGGACTGGCGTAGATTGACAAAAAAGACACAAAACATTACATTGTGTTGGTTTTCCTCTTACAGACATAGCTGATTAAAATGTCTAAACCTTCATTTATATTATATACAGATCTCATTAGTACTTATGTACACAGAAGAACAATGACCACTCAAATCCAAAACACTGAAAATATTATAGAGGCATTAGAATGCATACCTGTAATTCAAGCCAAGATTTCATCACATGCTGATGATGCAGTAAGTCAGCTGCAGGACTTGAAAATTCATATTAATTTCTCATTAAATGTGGCCTGGGTCAGTGCAAAATAGCATCTTTGTTGTTGTTGCAATGCCTTTTCACTCCCAGGGATTTCACTTTCTTTGGTAATTTTCATTTTAAGACAGAAATATTACATATAAATTCAGTGTAAAATGTAGGTATGTATGCTGAGTGGGGTGAGGGTTTTATGATGGAGGAGTAATCCTTGCAGGTTGAATAGAAACCCACATTGGACTATGGACCCTGATGATGCATTCTGATCAGCATTATTACCCACTGGAGGTTTCATTTTCAACCCAACGAGCAAAAAGTTTTCTATGTACGATGAAAATTCCATTAGTAACAAGAGGCCATTTGGTTCAGGTCACGTATTAGAATTAGCAGACTGTGTTTTTGACCTCCAGACTTCATTATGGCTGTGTCTACACAACAAAAATAACTTCAAAGTTGCTTACGTTGAAGTACAACTTTGAAGTAAGCAACTCCAAAGTTGAGCATCTACACACACCCTACTTCATTCCCATTCCCAGAAATGGAGTAAGGACTTCACAGTTGGGCTCCCTTCGAAGTTAACTTTAAGGGAATATGTGTGTAGACTCTTTGCTGGCAACTTCGAAGTAGTGCCTAACTTCAAAGTTAGGCACTACTATGAAGTAGCCAGCAGAAGTGGGCCCTCTTTGGCCCTAACCTGCACTTTCTGAGTTTCCTGAGTACTTTCCTTTTGCTTTTGTCTCATTGAAATATTCTCTAGGTTCAGTCCAGTTGCACCCATAGGCACTCTAATTTTCTCCAGCTGATTCAGTTACTGCTTTCTTCTTCCTAATACACTTCTCTTCCTTCCCTTATTCTGTTTTTCTGCCAATCCTTTCATAGAAACATAGAATCATAGGGTTGGAAGAGACCTCAGGAGGTCATCAGGTCCAACCCCTTGCTCAAAGCAGGTCCAACAGCAACTAAAATATCCCAGCCAGGGCATTGTCAAGCTGGGACTTAAAAACCTCTACAGATGGAGATTCCACCATCTCCTTAGGTAACCTATTCCAGTGCTTCACCACTCTCCTGGTGAAACAGTTTTTCCTGTTAGCCAACTTAGACCTCTCCCATTGCAACTTGAGATCATTGCTTCTCATTCTGTCATCTGTCATGACTGAAAGCATCCTCTCCATCCTCTTCGTAATCCTCCTTCATGAAGCTGAAGCTTGCTATCAAATCCCCCCACCCTTCTGCAGGCGAAATAAACCCAAATCCCTCAGTCTCTCATCATAAGTCAAATGCTCCAGCCCCCTAATTAATTTTATTGCCCTGCACTGGACTCGCCAATGCATCCACATCCTTTTTGTAATGGGCATGTGGGCAGAATTGGACACAATAGTCCAGATGTGGACTCATCCTTTGACAAGTCTGGACACTCACCTAGCTTTCTCCTGCACTCTGTTCTCTCAGATTTCCACTTTTTCTCCCAGGGCTGAAGCTTGACTGGACTTTTGACAAGATCTTACTTTGGCTTCAGAAAAGTATGATAAGGTTGCTTTGATGTTCAGAACACACTGCAGTTCTTAACTGTGTAAATCCGTTGGTTATTAGAACAAGGTAAATATATCACTTGTCCATATTTCAACACATCATAAGTAGGTTCACAATATGAGGGTATAATATATAAACCAGGTAGAGCACCATTCATATATAAAGGTATTGTGCTATAGCCATGTCTCTTTCAAAGAACATGGAAATCTGCATTACTTTGGAAAATAAAAATGTCTAGGTTACCTAAGAAAAGTATGGAAGAGCACATGCCGACATGACAAGCTGGTTAGTCACATTTTCATGACCATACAGTAGGCATGAAGTAAAACTTCATTTTGGAACTTTGTATTTCTTCTCCAAAAAAGTTCCAGCCCATCTCCTCAAGTCTTCGTCAGCTGAGAAGCACAGGGGAAAAGAGATTCAGAATGTTTACACAGAAGTTTATGGCAGTAGAAGAAACGAAGAAGATGTTTTGTCAAGTACACAGATCATGAAATGCACACCAAAAATAGACATAAATAGACTAGTCTGAAACTTACAGAAGAGCATGAAATTCAAATATAAAGCTTCCCTTCCATGCACAGGTTGTGTCTCTGTTAGTGAGATGTATCACATGCTAACTTACTTGCCTGACTCAATATCCTGTGACTCAAAGATGAGAAAAACTTTAACTTTGTATTTCCTATGCTAGTAATTTTTACCACCAAAGCAACAGCAGTCCGATCTCTGACCCAGCACTATTTTGTGATGGGAATGTTATTAGACCCAGATGAGAAATCATAGCTACAATGAGGTTAAGTAACTTGGCCAAGGCCAAGCAACAAGTCAGCAGCAGAGTCAGGGACTACAAACCAGGGACACGCTTCTGATCTTATGTATGCCAGTGAAAAATCTAAAGTACTGCACTACACAGCTTTAACATTCTGGCAGCTCTTTTAGTCCGGTTTTCAAAGAAAAACAAAGCTCTGGAAAGATAAAGGGGAAAATAGAAAAACAAAACCTGTCATTGACCTGATTGATGGTTCTTCCACTGAGATCATAACAGCTTCTTCAGAGACTTTTGCAATCTCTACAGAAGTGCAGGAGGCACTGCCAATATCCGCAGATCATTGGCATGATAGACCGTAACGGCTTCTTCAGAGTCGTTACGGTCTATCGTGTCAATGCGTACTTAGGGAGTCCTCAATGCATGGATCATTGACATGGTACTACATAATGGCTCCTTAGAAGCCATTACTGGGTATCAAGTCAATGCATACTTAGGGAGCCTTTAATGCATGGACCCACGCAAGCTAACTTGCTTTGAATACCAAAATCCTTATGAAAAGTAGTTACTGCATATGTCATTGGGGGAGCTTCTTAATACCCCAATACAAGGGTGCGTCTTGCAGATTATCTGCATGAACATTTTTATTTAAGGAGAAAGCCTATCTGAAACTATTAGGAGAGAGCATCTGTAAACCATGAACTTCCCATTTTGCACAAGCAGGCACCTCATTTTATTTAATAAAATATGTAAAAAAATTCACTTCCAGCCTGAGCAAATGAAGCCAAGATTCATTCCAGAAAAAAAAAATATGGCTAGCCTAAAGTCCTGAAAATAAGGGGTTGTAATGGAAATGCTGACAAACTCTTAACTATAAAGTAACAATGCTGTGTTTTGTACTACTATAGTAACTTTACCATACACTAAAAAATACCAAGTATTTATGATGATATCTGCAAGATGTTTCATTCTTTTTCTCTCTCAGGCTTGAAAGAAATATCATCTTGAACAACAATGGCTTTACAATGTTAAATATTATATAACCCAGTCAGGAGTTTATCTAGATTTTTTGCCCCACTCCCTGGGGAGCGTCAAACAAGAGTTCCCAAATTGTTACTCTGCCGCTTCTTCAATTTGTAAATGAACGCCCCATAATTTTTATTCCTGCAAAAGAGATTTCATGACACTGAATTGAAAATGGTTCTAGTTTGCTGTTGTTGATATTTTTCTTTTGTGTTCTGCTTGCTGACTGACATCTGCTATCATGCTAAGCAGGTGTTCCTATGTAAACGAACGTGCCCTGTTTGTGTTTCGCCATCCTCGCTACTGCGCACCCAAATGAGCAGCGTGATTAAGAATCCTGTAAATTTTTGAAAGGAAACGGATGGCTGCCCTACTAGAACATAATTACACCGTTCCAACATCCGCAGCTCACTGCTGCAGCCGAGTTAGAGAACAGCAGAAATTAATAATATATAATAGCATCATTCTCGTAATTTATAAATGAAATAAAGTAGAGAGGAGATTCTGCTGATATGCATTTTCTTCTTAATTCTAAAAGACAAAGTATAGATTAGAATTTTAGTGGTGTGAAACCTGGCCAGCAATATCACACTAGTTGCAAGTACAGGACCTGATTCATGATAGGGATTTTGCTTAGGGAAAAGAGCTTATATCTTTTACTAGACTAGAGGGAAAAAATGAGTATAAAGCCCCTGATGAAGAGTGTAGGAAATCTCTAAAGACTGTATACCTCAGTTTTGGCTCAGCTCATTTCAAGGACTTTGCTGTGTGGTGCTTTTTCTTTTTTCTTTTCTTTTAGTAAATTAACACACTATCACAGGTCAACCCTTTGGAGAGAAGAGAGGATTAATCAGCTAAAGATGTTGTCTAAAATCATATTTTTGTTAAAAAAAAAAGTGTTGTTTTCAAAAGCAGCATTTTGAGCTACATAAATGTGCCAAAGGGAGCGATGCTGCATATCACCATTGAAATCAGTCCCCAGAGTTAGTGCTTTAATTATGCCTCTTAGCCCAGCTAAAAAATGATACAACTTTCCAAAGAAGAAAATACATTATTTGTTAAGAGTAATCAATCTGTCATTTTAGCCATTACATACAAGCATCCAAGTTGGTTAAAAAGTTTTACATTTTCCTTCCTAGGGTTCAAGAGCTACCAGGGACACAGCTCAACTGATATGCACTTTTATTAAGATAAAATCAAATGAGAGAATTATCAAAAGAACCATAATAATATTTATGTGTTGGTTATGGAGGCAAATTTTATACGTTGTGCCATTGCCTAACTCCAAAGAACAACACACTGAGACAACAAAGAGGAATCTAATGAAGTGGGTTCTACCTATGAGAGCTCATTATCTAATAAATAAAAGTGTTAATTTTTTAAGGTGCTACAGGACTGCTTGTTTTTGTTGTTTTGTTTTTGTGTTTCTTGGTGGTAGATTTCCCTAGTTTATTTGATCCAGCAAACATGCACATTTGTTTTGAATCACAACAAATTTTCATCTTTTAAACTAGTTTATTAATTTAAGAGGTATTCATTTTAAGGGCCTCCTGTGTATTATCACCTGTTCAGGTTTAGTTACAAGAAAATGTATGCATTTAACAGATTTGTTTCATTAACAGGTATTTATTTAAGTGAGTTCCACTGCATTTAAACTTTTGAACAATTTCTATTACTTTTTCAGCTCATTTGCTTCAACTTGACTAATTTTAATAAGCCTATAAGATGCCTAAGGTCTTATTGAGTGTTCAGTTTGATCAATATGGTTAAATTACAATAGTGCAAAATATAAGCAAATGCACTCTTAACAACTCAATGAAAAATGTGGCATGTGCAAAACATTGATTGGTCTTCCTCAGACATTAGTTTGTTGTTGTTAAGGACACTAATACTACGTGGCAACTGTACCTTCTTTTTGGCACACGTATACAACCTGGATACTAACAGATCATATTCTTCCCAGTTATGTGCCATTTATGCCAGTGAATTACATGATACTGCAGAGAAAGTTTGCCTAGTTCTGCCACCTGTAGTCTGATCTATAAACACCATTCAAATGAGTAGTCTTATGGGGTCAGAGTGTCCCACTCCTAACAGAGTGACATCTTACTTCATGTTAGGACTACTTAAGGAGTAATGCACTATCCAACAAGAGTAAAGGAAGCAATATTAGGACCATTGGGATAATTCACGAGTAAGGACTACTTGCTTATTTTGTCTGCTGTTATGAGGAATTTTGAGTCACAGAATGGAGCCTACATATGTATTTTACATACAAACACATGTACTTAGGAGGTGTTTCTGTACAGAAGTGGAGAGTTATTTTTGCTATACTATAACACCCTGTTATTATTCTCAGTGCTGCCCAATAAAAGATTAATGTTAAGCCCCACCTAGTATTAAATTGCTTTCAGTAATGCTAGCATCTGAATCTTTCCACAGAAAAAGAAGAAAACATTTTTTTATTTCATTAAATATACCCTTAACTGTAGTCACTGAGGCCACTCTGTCACATTTTTATTTTTCACCATACCTGCCTCTTCTTTTAAGTTTTACTATAAAAAGGATTTCTGAGCAAGCATACAGTAAATAAAGGTTGACGCTAGTAGCATATACTTTAAAATCTGCATTATATTAATTAAGTTCAAATTCAATATCTGTGTATATCACTACTGAAGATTTTAATATCTGGGTTTTTTTATATTCAAAGTAAATGCTGCATTTTCCTTATGCTAAACACCATTTTCAGGTCTTTCTCTTTCTCTGTTTTTGTTGATCTTTCTTGGCTAGCAAAAGTTGGAGCTTTATCATGCTTTAGCATTCAGTGTCTTCAAGAGACAGTTTCTGATGCTTTCTAACTATACTACAATGACTCCTCAGCTATCATACTTTTATATAATTTTAAATGATTTCTGATATCTTTTTCAGCTTTGGGGCAGTTGTTTTTCATCCCTCCCCCACCTTACCTGTTGTGTGATCTTTCTGACTATCTTTAATCTCCCTGGTAAGTGATATCCACTGTAACTGTGCTGTCTTTTCTTGATATAATCTCTTCCTACATGGCCAAAAATATTCACATAAGCAGAAGCTCATCTTATCAACGGTAAATCAGCAGTATGAAAGAAAGAAAGAAAGAAACGGGAGGTGAGACATAAAAATATGTACATCTTGAAAGCAAATGCCGTCACATTTGGGACAAGTAAATTCTGTGAAGATGAAGTCAAATATGAAAAGCATTTCTCTCGTTTAAACTGACCAACTAGAGTTATAAACAGCAGAAGTATTTGAAGTCCCTTTTTAAATTAAAGCTGGAGCTTTAACTTCTTAACCTTCAACACAAGTACAACACACTGTGCAAAAACAATTTTTAAGTCTTCTTAACAAACATCTGAAGTAAGTAGGCCAGTACAAGTTCAGAAGAACTGACTTTTCATCTGTAGCCCTGCCAAGAAAAATGCTTAGGGTTTTTGTTTAGTTTTGGTGCATGACAATCTTGATTTTTTCCAGCGTTTTGTATGTTTAGAGTTTTTAATATCAAAGGTATTGCTCTCTGTAAACAAGCGTAAGTTTACTGAGGCAGCTTCACTTACACTCTTCCCTTATAATCAGATGTGAAAATTACACCCTCCCTTTTGGATACATGATAATTACACATTTCAACATACAAAGAATTGTCTCTGTTTCAGTTTTTGGCATGAAAAAGCCAGGGCATTCAGGAAAATATATTATTATATTAAAGATCATTGCCATAGCTGTTTTTGGTAAACGTGAAGTTTGTAATCAAAACTATGATCAAGATAGTTTGAAATTTAAATATATATCGATGCACACAAGTGAGAGAGCTATCATAGTTCAAATTAAGTTTAAAAAGTGTATATAAGCAAAGGGGGTGAAATTCAGCTTTGTGCTGAGGGCCAGTACCAAGCCTATGCACTATTTAAATTTCATTTAATCCCTATATTGAGGGTTAATGTCACCGTGAAAGCATACATTATGGAAAGTTTTAAAAAACATTTCCCAACCTCTGTCACATTTTGTCCTCTTTTTTTTTTTCCTCTTGTTTCATTAACCTATGACCATGTCCTGCATTTCTTGTTCACCCACTGATTTCAACATAGGTATGAGGGGAGTAAGGCACACAGAATCAGGCACTACTGTGAAGTAGCTGTGGGGAAAAAAAATTCTGTACAGCAAAACATGAAAATGATGCTTTGACAATTTCATGATGAAGCCAAATATATATATTGGTGTCCAGTGCAGTTTCACAGAAATGTCCCTTAAGGTCATTTTTGCCAGAATCAACTCTTTATTTAATTTTAAAATCCTAAAGTTTTGCATCCCATTAGAGGCAGAGATGATGGAGATCAAAGTTTAACAGCTGTCTGCTTTATCCTGACTGTAAAAGCAGAGCTTGCATCAGAAGGGGTGGTAAAAAGAAGTTAGTGTGGGCACATGGGGAAAATAAGAAACTCATATATTTTGTAAATAAATTAGGCAAACATCATCTATGCTATATAATAAGGACGATATAACTTAGTATCATTCACATATTGTAATCCAAAATATTCTGCTAAACCAAAATGCATAGTATAGATACATTAACTATCTCTAATTTAGACAGGGATCATTTTATCCACTTTTGAAATGCAGCCACCTCTGACAAAACACGACAGATCTAGTCTACAATGCTATGGAACAGTTAAAGACAGGAAGTGAATATTAACATTTTATCCAAACAGAATCTTTAGTGAAAATTAGATAACTAACTAGATCTCTGAGTTGGAGTTTACCTAAGACAACAGAGTTAATGCCCTTATAATCACAAAAATATTCTGGAGTCTTTAATAATGCAAAAGACCATTTATTTCATTGTTTATCCAAAAGACAGCACTCACAGCATCATAGGCTCATAGAACATTAGAACTGGAAGGGACCTTGAGAGACAAGCACCATCTAGGTCAGCTCCAGTGACCATATTACCCTCCAAACACCATGCTGGTTGATTGGTTCAGCATGAGTGTCAGAGGGAAGAATGCCATTTCCTGTATTGCTAGAAATACATCTATTTATTTTAGAGATGTTAGGAAGATTGCAGCCCTTTCGTGGCTAGAAAGATAGCGAGCAAGATGGGGAAGATTCTAAGGGGGTAGCTCCATGCTGTAAGGAATAAATATTACAATGATATTCTATCATCTTCCAACATCAAATTTCCTCACTCACATCCTCCCTTAAAAATTACCTGCGAAGAAGGGACAATTCTATCTCATTCAATTGGACAGTGCATTTCTCTGACTGGGAGAGAGATCTTTGATGGGAATGTAACTACAGAGGCAGGAGGGACCATGCAGGCCTTGCCGGAAGCAAAAACTGCTGAGAGAGAAGCTACAGCAAATCCAGGGATGAAGTGGGGTTTGGAGTCATCAAAGAGAGAAGTGACAGACTGCAGAGATAGTTGGGAGACTAGGGAATGGAACCACCCAGGAAATGGAGTCTGCAGGGAAAACAGGAAGCAAAGGAGAGAGAGGGGAAGGGAACTGACAAGAAGAAACAAGTGGAATTAGGGAGGGAGGAACAACTGAGGAGAAGGCTGTGGAGGAAGCAGGGAGAGTGCCCAGCAGGCTTGTGGGCAAGGAAGGGCCTGCACGGAGAGCAGGCAGAAGACACACTGAAGACAGATGGTGCCAGATTAGTGAGAAAACGGAAAAGGAAGCAGAAAGGAGAAAGGCTGGAGAGGAATCAGGCAGTAAACTTACTGGCCAGAGGAAGTGGGAGTACCAAGAAGGGGACTAGAGAGGTGGCAGAGGGAGCAGGAGTGGTGGGTCAGACAGAAAAGAAACGAAGGGAAAGCATGGGAATTGTCTTTAGTCCACATTTCTATGTTAAATTATTATCTCACTATGGAGGTAGCAAACAGCAAGTGAATACTGTCTGACTTGTAGGCTGTAAGTATGGCTTTAGGACCTCCAAGGTGTTTTCTCTGGTGTGAGTGCATGTATTCATTATGCCATAGTTAAAATTGCAGCTGCAATTTCAAGAGGTCTGTTCCCTTCCCTTCATTTATATTAAACATATGCATGATAGACCCAACATATCCTCAAATCTATAGGGAGGGTCTGATTCTGATCTCACACTGATGTGAAGAGTAACGCCATTTAAGTCAACACAGTTGTACACGTGAGAAAAGACTTACGCCTTGGTCCTGGAAAATAGAAATTTCACTAGGCTAAAATGTGATAGTGATGGTCTCAGCACAGAGGCGACTTTGTTATTTCTTCTTCCATATTGGAAAAAGACCAGGTTGCTTATAATCAGGTTATCTGCTTACAAAATTAATGGAAGTCCTGGTTTCAGATGCTCTTTTGCAGGCATATCACTCAACCAAAAATTGAATGTGTCAACAACTGAGATAGCTGCTATTGCACATGTTCAATGAATATTTTTAAAATAAATTTCATGAAGATTTTTAATATGTTTGTTTGAGTGAATAATGCCTGATTTACAAACAAATATTAATACACATTTCCCCAGAAAACTAGAAAAGGTCCAAAGCCAGATCTAATTTGATTCCAGTCATTTTACAAATGGATACAGCGTGCCAAATTCTGCCCTGGTACAGCTTCACTGAAGTCAGTGGCCCAGTATGTCTGCTGAAATCTGAGTTTATGCTCCATATTCTAATTACTGCAAAGCAGTAACTGTAGTCTCTTTGGTAAATAATATTTTGCAAATCCAACAGAGATCATTTAAAAAAGCAAAACGTAGGGCCAAATTCTGTACTGGCTGACACTCAGTGAAGTCAGTGGAGACAATATAGTGTGTAAGTCAGTGCACAATCTCTTCTACTAGGAAAGAACTGAACACTGTTTAAATAACATGAAAGCTGGGACTCCAAATGACCAAAACAAGTTATTCAGCGCTAGGAGTGGCATTGCCCCCCTACTTAGCACTGTTATAAATAAGGTGATTCTTGCCATAAATTAATGATATTCCATTACTATCATTTACTCTCCGTGCCTTTTTGTTGCCAGTGGGAATTTTGTCTACATAAAGAGGGCAGGATTTAGCTCTAGGTGTGCAAGGGTCTATCAATTTCGGACATACTGGGGACAGAGCTTGGAAGTCCTGGTACAGTTCTGAAAAGCTGCTCTTGGTTCCAAGTCATGCTGTTGCTCTTCTTCTGGCTCCCTAAAAGTTTTTTCTTTACTTTTGTTGCTATGTGCAGAGGTGAGATTTCACTGACTTTAGCTTTGCCAAGAGTACTGGGAGCCCTGCTAATGTGCATACTGACATAGCTTGTACTCTCCAAGATGATGAAAGAGTGTATTGCTTACTTCCACAACACTGAAGCTGAGAGATATTTTACAACCAGCCACTTGTTCAACCTGGGGAATTTCTCCCCAGGTAATGGGGCTAAGGTATATCAGACATTTGGAATATGACTGTAAAAGAAATGCTTATTACATACATGCATGCATCTATAAAGATTTTAGCCTGGGCAGTAATACCCTTTCCAGCACACAGATATAATATAGCTTTAATTTTTATCCATCCTGTCCACTAAAGCTAAAAGATAGAGGCACTATTATGAAACTTTTTTCTGAATTTGCTTTATTCATTGTTTACTATGCTGGGCTGACATGATATGATTTGTGCAATGCAGGGTCACAACAAGCTACTTGCAGGACAATTTGCTGAATCAAGAGGGTGATTGTGTCTGGTGCCAGGCAGTCGCAATTAGGGCCAGGATCAGGGAGGCCCAGAGCTTGTGTATCGTCTTGGGCAAGCTTCATAGAAATCAGCTCACCTGAAACTAATTGTCACAACAGAGACCTTATGCAAATGAGCCCTAGGGTTAGCGTGGGAAAAGAAAAACTGTCGCAAAGATAGGTGACCTACTGAGCAGGGGGTCTGTTGCTGGGGAAATCTTTGTTCAATGAGTTAAAAAAATGTTCTCATTGTTCAAAATCCAAGAAAACGTAGCAGATACGCTCACTCAGAAAGCGTGGCGAGCACACTCATCTGAAAGTCCAATAAAGTGGCAGCCAGCTTTCGAGCCTGTAATAAATTGCAAGTCTTTATTCTTCATACAGGCTGCATCAGGAAAATTATTTTCCTTTGGAAAGGGGCCTTTAAAGTTTAGATACTTGTAGCTAGCCAACATTTAAAGCTTAACTGTCTGTCTAATCTTTTGCCCACCTAAAATGTAGCTGTCTGTCAAATACTTTGCCTGCCTTGCCTGTTAGAATTCAGCAGACTTTCGTTACATGAAATTTTAATAACTTACTTGTAAAGATAATTAGACGTAAGTCTACTTTTCTGAATCTTAAAGTTCTTATTTTATAAACATGAGTTGTTTGGTATCTGAAGCCATTTGATTTCTAAGTTAGAAACATAAGGTACTTGCTGCATGGGGAGAATAAATCAGTGAATATTGTCTCACTTTAAACTCCTTTAGATTGTTTCTTTAGAATGTTGTACATTCTAATGAGAATGAGATGGGGAGGTTAGAATGTTGGAAAGAAAACAATGAACTAGGAACATTTAATGACATGCTCCTTGACATATGAATGTGAAAGCTGTTACTTCTGACATTCTCTTTTCCCCCTCCCTGTTGTACTCTACCTCCAACACAGGCGAAGAAGGGCATAATTTTCAGACAGCATATTGCACAAAATATGTCTTGTTCACTTCTTCCTGTTTAACAATTTTTATGGGGGTTGCTCGACACATTTTAAAATTGAAATGCCTTATATATAATACAGTGCTGAACTGATGAGTTATATTGCACTTTATGCTGTCAATGGTGAATTCAAAAGAAAGAGGTATTTTTATGCAATATACTCAAATCATGAAATGCAAATATCCTACAAACTCATGCAACTATAGGCAGCTAGGGTATTTTTGCATGTAATACTTTTCCGAAGAGTGTATGCATGTGTGGTGTGTGTGTGTGTGAAGCAGTAAAAAAATTGTACAAATTGCAGAGACGAGAGTTACTTTGCACTATCATCAACTGCAAAAGAATAGTTATTTTGTCTGGCTAATGACTAGATCTGTGCTTTCATTGTGGTTACTTTAAAGGGATGAAACGTGGACGTGTATCAGATCAGCATGTTCTGAAATTAACTTCCTAGTCACCAAACATCATGAAATAAGGATGGCTTAAAAGTAGTGCAGCTTAATCACCAACTTTTCTTTTTAATCTTTTTTGTCCCTTTACCACTGTCTAAAATAATTTCCACAAATAGGAGACGTTTCACAGTGGGTATGAAGTGCTCAGCTTTCACTCATCAAACTTTAATCGGAACTGCATTTTAGTTTTTGAATAAAGAACACTTAAAAAATTTAGATGCAAATTATTTTGCATTATTCATGCTCTAAGTGTCCTTGTAGATTTAAACACTTCTGAGGCCACCTTGATTCAAGTAATTACCTAGGCCCTCACTGCTCCATCATGAATAAGGTATTTTGTACAAGTAAAGTATGCACCCGATGAGCTTTTAAAGTGGCTTTACACTGAACTTGTGTATTGCTTCTTGTGCATGAGTGATTCGAACATGCGTCGCAATCTGTCTCAGGTGGGAAATCCTGGCAAAGCATCCATGAGTGACGGAATGAAGCTTAAGCATCTCAACACATACTATTTCTTTGTCTTCTCTTAAGAATCTCAAAGTGATTCTCTGGCTTGAGTCTTGTGGCTTGGGTTAAAAATCTAAGACAGAAGTAGCTTCTAGCAGGGAAAGAAATGACAGTCATTTTTAACTTAACTCTTTGCCTCCCAGATGTGTGCCCATTTTCCTGCTGCCTTAACTCAGTCACTTCAGTTTTCCACAAAAGACTGTATAAGTCTTTCTACTTTTATGTAGCCTTGTACATCTGCCTCCCCATCTGTCTGCCTAGCCTCTCTCACATAACAGAGCAAGGTACCACCTGAACAGTATTTTTCACACAATAGAACTGGCTCTGTACTAAGCATTGCAGCTGAAGCCTGTCTGCAGCAGAAATATCTGTTTTAGGGAGAGCTAAATACAGAGAAAGAGAAAGAGAGAGAGACAGAGAGAGAGCAAAATCAGCTTGCAAGAGTTAAATATAATTGGCTGGACCTCGTAGTTGGCGTTTGTTATAAAGTGCCCATGTTTTTTTTTCTCTTCTAGCTACATTGCTTTGAAGAATTATAGGAATTTTATGATGTGCTATTGGAGTTCCACTGGCACAGATTACAGTAAAGGGGTTAAAGTTGGTTTATGTTAAAAAAATTATGCAGAAACCAATAAAAATAAACATACTCCAGTAGACTAAACTTGCTGGGCTTTTAGTTTTAGCTTAACAATAGAAGTTTAAATGAAATCCAACATTGCAGCTTTTAGAAAATTAGTTGACACTCATAGTTGATCATCTTTACTACACAGCGGTATAATTAATATTTAAACATTCTAATAATGTAGCTTGCTTTGCATGCACTTTTCAGCCTCACTACAGTATATTTTATCTGGAACAGTGCTAGCATTTTGTAAGGTAATGCCATTATTTAAAGTTATATTTAAAATAGGATATTGGCTTCACATTCACTGTGGGAGAATTATCAATAGGACAATAGGCAGGTTTGGTATGTCGAGTTATGATTAAAATGAGTCTTTACTGCAGACAACAGAAATATGTAAGAGGATACCTCATTGCCTTCGCCATAAAATAAATACACCCAGAGAATAGTAGTTTAGAAAGCTATCTTCGGTTGTTCATTTTTCTTTCTGGTATCTGTAATAAGAAGGACTTTTAATATCTAGATGTGGTGAGAAATCAGGCAGTTGACCCACAGATCTGTGAAATACTGAACCTCTGACACACACTCATTTAGAGCTAGAGAGCATTTAATAAAGAAGTCAGGCAAGTAAAAAATAAAGTATAGAGCTTTCACATGTGTATTGCCTGGGTTAAGACTTATGTCTGCCTAGCAACTTAGTAAATTGGAGAGAAATCATCGACATGGGAAAGGCCTGAGCTAGTTTATTTACATATGAGAACTTTCTTCCTCCTCTGGTCTCAGGGCTGTAGGTGGCAAGGAAAAGTTGTTTCAGGTGCTGCACTCATCAGTATAATCCCTTGGATGAAAGCGAGGTGCCCTTTATTCTTGGTCTTCTTATAATTTGTATAGCAGGAAACAATGTTCTTCTTTTCTGAGCTAATTTAAACCAGCTTCAGTAGCCTAGTCCTGCAGCCCTTTCACATGCATAACTCTCACTGATGTGAATTTAGCGTTCACAGTAATGTGGGACTGGGGCTTAAGTGGATATTATTTATCAGCAGAGATGTATTTGTTTGTTGCATAATAAAACAGACACAATGAGCAAAAAATACAGGGTCAAGATCAAGACAGGATTACCTCTTGGGGAACAACATGCTGGCCTTGCTGAAAAAAGTGTAAAATATTCATAATGAAACCCAAAACTACCAAATCCTCAGCAACCCTTCTGGCTGTTTGGAGAAGCTGAAAGGCTACTGGGGGATTCCTGTTGTTCAGGGAGATTTGATGGCCCTTGCAGTTCCAGGTATAGGAAGTTGATGGCTCTTGCAGTTACGGGCGTATGTTCAGGTGCAACCAGTGGAGCAATTGCTGACTGGAGCACTAGATCTTTGAGGGCCGTGCAGCAGACAAACTGCTCTTACACAGGTTGCAGGAAAGGAAAGGTGTCTTATAGTTTTGATGCCATTAAGGATCTGGCCCTATGTTTTGTCACATTTCATTGCAAGCTTGTTACCAGATCCATTTCTGTGAATAACATTAATAAAGTGCACATGTTTCTTTTCCAAGCAATAAGGTCCTTTCGTTAAAACTGTTCATGCATTCAGGGGTTGTTATGTTAATTGAAAAATAGCCATTTCCTTAACATGTCAGAAAAAGGAAGATTTCACCAAACAGGAAACATTTTCCTGCCAAATGCCACTAAATGAAAATGCTCAGTATTGCACCACTCTAGTGCAGTATTAGGACTTCATCCAGCTTCATCTAGACATCAGAGAGAAGTTTTTGATTGACTTCAAAATGAGCAGGAGCAGGCTTGGCTCCTAAAATTTCTCACGTGAGAGTACGGTATGAGTGAGCCCATAGCAGCCATGTCCCACACTGTACGAGACTGGGTGGATAGATTGCACATTGAACAGGTCTTTTAGTAATTTATACTATGCATTGTGTTATTTGATGGTATGAACAGTCTGTGGTACAGCTTTTATGGAAGATATTACTGTAAGTAAAACAAAGTTGCATTGTTTTGACAAAGGCACATCAATAGTCCATGCATGACATATATTCATAGGGCAATTATGGGAGTGAGATTTGTAGGGAAGCAGGTAAACAGCAAACAAAATAATTGCTTAGAAAAAGACAGCATCTTCCAATCTTGCAGTATTATTGCACAAGGTACCCATAACAAACTAGGTTTAAAAGCTTCTCCTCTTATTGTTTTTCAAATGAGAAAAAAGTAATATTTAGAGATTTTTAAAGGCATTTGTTTCTCAGATGTTAACAAACTGTCTCTGATGGTTTGATTAGTTTTCTCTTTATCAAGTTTTGTCCAGTAAAACAGTAGCACGCACCTTACCCACAAATAACTAAAAGAGTGTGAACTATTCTAAACCTACTTCTGAGGTGGTAAAGAAGAGATAAGTTGTGACCTAGCTGATATCTCACTTGTGTGTTTGACAGCTATGTCCAGAAATGGATAAAATTCAACGCATTTTCATATGTTCATCTCAACCCATATAGGGAACCAAAAATAGAGAAGAGAGTAACGGAATAAAGTAATGATGTTTCTATCTCAAGTTTATTTCTTACATTACTTAAAATATAGCTCTTCTTTTTTCAAACAAAGCCTATGAATTTTTATTGTCTTAAAGACAATTCTATAGCAAATTTTGATCTCAATATTAGATTTATGGTAGTCATGGGGGAGTGAGCTTATGGGACATGGAACAAAAGTCTTTGAGCCAAAGGACGCCTCCTGAACATAATGATTCTTATTTAAATTAGTCCATTTTTTATTATTGAGTTGAGGAGTGTAGAATGAAACCAACTAAAAATATTGCTTTCAAACCATGGTCACCTGAATTGTAGATGAAGAAAAACAGTCTGCCGCTTGTAAAATGGACAAATATTTTTGTATAATAATTATCATTTGAAGCAATCCTCATTCATTTATTTATGCTTTTATTTACTTTTACATTTAAATTTGTTTTTCTCATTGCCATGCTTAGCAATTGATTTGTAAATGTGCTCAACATTCCTTTGTATATTATAACTTCCATCTCTTCATACTTGCTTAGTCACTTAATAAGCTTCTTTGCCAGTGGATGGAAGCACTGTACATTATATACGTCGTTACATATGTGCATGTATGAAAAGAAATGGTTTTTCTTAAAGCTGAGCGATGAGTGAAGGAGCCCTTAGTCCAACATAGTGTGTGTGTGTGCATATATAAGCATGTGAGTCTGGGTTTGTGTAACTTCTAGAAATATGAGTCAGGAACTGACCAGTGATACTCGCCTGTGAAACTTGAGAAGATTTATAACAAGTGGGTAAGCGTTTCAGGCCTGTGTGAAGAGAGCATAAACTACAATTCACACTGTGGCAGAACATAGGTTTTAAGGCAGAAAGAGAAGCTGGAGGATCTTGTTTCTTCGCTGATTTTCCTATACATTTAAAAAGGCACTGAGTTGGAATTCAACGTACAACAGCTCTGTAGGATTAAAAAAAAAATCAAAGAATACATTTGGAGATCACTTTATCATTTTGAAGAGCATTGTTATACATTTGAAACCCCACACATTAGCATGCATTATGACGAGGACTGATTGTCCTAGCAGATTTTGTCAAATGAAAAAAATAAAGTGAGCTGCAGGGCCTGGTTCTCCTCTAACACACACCTGTTTAACCTCCATTGACTTCCACGTAGTAAGTTACTCTTGATTTACGTTGGTGTGAGAGGTGAATTGAGCCCTGAGTTTTATTGTGATTCAGTTTATATGAGTGTTTAAATACACTTTCCTAAAGTGTATAACCATAAAGTGTAAAACCATAGCACAGTTGCCTGTGGAATTTAAAGAGGGGGATTCTTGGTGCATTAAGTCAGGTAAATACTACAGTAAGATTTAAGATCTAACCGCAAATGAATTTGAGGAGCTACAAGGTCAGATCCTGCTCTCCCTGATCTATCAACAGGGCTACACATTTGAGGAAGGTGAGCATTCAATCTCTTACCTTTATTTTCTGTGACGAATAACCCAAGCAACATGCAGCAAATTGGTCAATTTATGACCAATAAACATAAAAATGGGAACTTCTTTAAAGCAGGGGTTATTCATGCTGCACTTGCTTCTTTCTGTGGTTTCTGTAGGTTAAATTTCAAGGAAAGGATGTGGTATCACATATTTGTAGAAAACTTTGTATTTTTATTTGATGGGGACCAATTTCTACCAAATTAATTTGATAGAGAATGAGCCTGAATGTTTTCTAGTGACACTCCAGCTGTCATGTTTAGATCAGGGGCATCTAGCATGCATTTCTGAGGTGTAAACTTCAGCTTCCTTGTAATAAGTGTAACAGTAAGGAAAGGGAAGAAGAGTTAGTCATTAACATTCTTGAATTCTGGAGCCCATCAGGAGGTAGATAAGGTAGCACAGGGTCCTTCCACCTCCCCGGCCACAGGAGGACAATGTCTGGAATGTTTGCAATGTGTTTCTATTTTTGTCATACCTATGTGTGGCCATCCATCTGGTCTTAATCAATCAGTCTCATCCCAGAGCTTTGCTGTTCTCCCAGCTGAAATAATATACTTCTTCATCAGAGATCTGCCTCAAGGAGGGTCACTGCTCATGATTCCCCAGACAAGGCATATTAACAAGGCTTACATATTTGTAAACATAGGTAAACCCCACGAGGGGCTCTTGGAAAGGAACATTTTGAAATATGAATATTTTATGAATAAACCACTGTGATGTTGACTTAGCAATATTACACAGCAAAACTTGATGAAGGACTGGACTTAAATATATTTTAGCGAAAAGTCTCAGAAGCACAGAGACAAAGATAAATGATGGAGAAATGAATGATCCCCCACCCTATGTAATCAGAGACAGTGTGTATAAAATACGTTTCTCAAAGAGCAGAGAAAGTGGGCGGTGAGCTCTGTAAAATGTACCATTTATTTATTTAGATTGCACATCAGGAGATGAAACAAATGAAAACTCTGACTTGTTAATAATTTACATTTAAGTGGAAAATTCTTACATGCTGTTAAGATACCTCCAAGACCTGACACTACAAATGCAAATAATTTACATTCTTTGTGTGCAGACGACTCAGCTTCTCTGGAAAAAAATTCAAATAAGTGTTCAGGGGGCAATCAAAATGAGGGATACATTTACACTCCTATAATTACATTTATTAATTTCGGGTGATTCTTTTGAAGCATTCATGTAGCTGACCTCTCCATTCATCAGGTGTTCCTTGCTGAGAATCTACTGGGCATACCTCACAACCTAGGAGGTAGGAGATGCAAAAAAGCGGGGGATGATTTCTTTTCAAAGAGCACCACTATTACTTTTCCCCTAACAGCTTATGCAAAAAAAGTTTTGTGGGGGAGAAGAGGGCCCAAGCGAAAAAGAGGAGTGCGCATAACAATAACTACCTCTGTCCCTTCTGGTTTTGTTCTTTTCATGTCAGAGAACTTTTTAGCTGTGCTGCCTGGGTAACTGCTCGGGGAGGTTGGAGTATCTCTTGTTGAAGGAGGTTTGTGATTGAGGGCCCTCTGACCCAACCCTTTGTTGCACTGAGGTGTTTGATCCTCTTTTTCTTTCTTCTAAAACCAACCCCATCCCTTTAAAAATGGATAACCAGCACTTCTTTTACTTCTGGAAAAGTTACGGTGGGGGGGGTGTCTGTAGAAGTTTAACTAGTTAACCCCTTGCATCCTGATCTCTTACTGACATGATATTTTTTTTCCCTTTATGTTTAACATGGAATAGTTTCATAGCTGTGTCAGGTATGCAAAATCTTCATTCATATCAAACCATGTGACTCACAGGCTTTGGACTGCAGATCGTTTTCTTGCAGATCATTGCTTTGCCACATCCTGCAGCCCTTACTCTGGCAAAACTGTCCATTACCATCAGAGATGATTGCTCTAGCAAGGGCTGCAGGATCAGTCCCGAAATCAGGGTGTGGGCAATTGAAGTACAGTGAAACTTCAAAATGATTCACAATTTGAAATTGAATATTTCCTTATCTTTCCTTAAACTGAAACTTGTGGGAGTCACCACAGGCACAAGCTGATCTGATGTACTCATTTTCTGGCTCTGTGAGAGCCGTTTTCAATAATATGAATGCACAGAGAGTAGACCTTCAAAACTATGTGGTGAAATCTGAAAGTAACAAAGGAAGAGCACCTTACAATGAAAATTGCAGTGTGTTTGCTCACTAATAGCCTTGTGATTAAATGCTGGATTTTTTTTTTTTTCAAAATGAAGAGACACAACTCAGGCTGCAGGAAAGAAAAGCAGCTTAAATGGATTATTTAACAAAAAGCAACTTATGGCTTCTAGATAGTGACCTACATTCTGCACACAATGATGATGTTTTACGGTGGTGATAGGGTTAATAACCTAACATCATTCATGTAGTGTTTTTTGAAAATTGAATTTTACTGCTACAAAGTAAATGTAACAGCCCTCTGGAGACAATATTACAGGCACTTTATTGTTTGCTAAGCTGATGTCATCTTTCTACGGACTGACTTTAAAACAAAGGCTGAACATTTATTACAAATATCACTGTGTGAAAGGAAATCTACTGAAATATTGTTTAGAGGTGAACTGATAAAAATTGTATTAATACTTGGCTTTGATTATCTGCAAAGTAATGCCTGGAGAATACTTCCCACATGACCTTTTTTCAGCATAAATTTTCATCTTTGATATTCACATGCCCATTTTTAAATATTATCCATCTCTGAGTATATGGTTCTTTAAATTTGTTTTATGATATACTTTAAAATTCATTTGTAGCTCCTCACAGCTTCTTTGTAAGAATACAGATGAGACTTTGATTGGAATTTAAAATGTTCCTCATTTCAAAGCTGCTTTATACAGAATCACAGCCTGCTCTTAAAACCAATGGAGCTACTCACATGAGTAGAACCACCAGGGACATTCTTAGGTCCTGATCCTGCTCCCATTCTGAATTAGGCTATTCTTGAGGCCTAATGCAGTCATTTTCAAACCTGACTGCCTAATATCACGCTCCTAAACCCAAAACTAAGCATCTTAATAAAAGTGGTCTGATTTTTCAAATATACTGAGAATGCTGATGTTCTGTATGACTTCAGTGGGATTTGCAGGATGTCTGATACTTTAGAAAATCAACCCATGTATATTTAAGTGAATGAATACAGGTTCAGGAGCTTAATGTTAATCACCCATGTTTGAAAAATTTGGCCTAAGTTGTTTATAAATGATGCAGAGCCTTATGAGTTTATTTATGAGCTGCATTCACATAAATAAAAAAATGGATTGTGAGCAAATTATGCTGCCTTTTTACAAAAGTAAATGATTTATTGCAAAAAAAAAAAGAAATCCACAAAACCCGCAAAAAACAAAAATCCCAAACCCTGATGTTTACAAGAGTTACAATTTCCTTTTATGTTTCTTCCTTTTGAGAGCAAATTGGTGATAATTAAAAGTAATAATTATAGGGAAGAAAAGTTATTCTCATCTATTACTGTATGCTGAGGTGGTCTTTGAAGGTGACATACAAAAAGGGAAAAACAGCTTTATGGGCAAAGGGGGCCAAGCTGCTGATTAGCTAATCTGTGTTGAAGAAAGGTTGCAAGAGTAGTATGGGGGCAAAAGAGAAGTTTAGAAAGTGCATATGGAAGTTATGAATAAAACTTGTAATTTAATGGCAGAGCTGTAATATTAGTATTTCTTTCTAAAGTTTGAATAGATACAGTATATACTGAATGTGTAGGACATGCACCTATTCTATCAAGAAGAGGTTTATATTCACAACCTCTTGTTAAATATTTAATGCTAACAGACTATGGCAGCTTCTATCACTGGGATTAAAACTGGCAATTGTACTATAACAGTTTACTTTTAATATCCTCAGAGCAAAGTTTTAGATTGCCAACAATTATCAAAGAGCATCTTGCCTGTTTCACTAATGGTTGTATTGCTAGATATTTGAATTTTATTTTGTTTGTCAAGCCAATCTATCTTGCATACCATCCAACATCTTTTAACTTGTGTTGCATGGCATTTTTGGTTTAAATCTTTGGAGCTGTTCACATAGGTTTAATCCTGACACAAACAATACTCATCTTGACATCAGTGGGTGCTGCATGTAGGTAGGTCTGCAAACTCGGACCTTATATGGACATTAAAAATAGATGCATTGTTTAAAAATGTAATGAAGATCTATGATTTTTGTTTAATTGGTGGGTGAAGGTTCGTCTGATGTAAACTGCATCCAAGCACAGTTCAAACCAGATCCAAATGTTCTCAGAACCTTTGGAAATTTCCAAATGTCTTAAGAGACCTAGCCAAATATTCTTCCTCGCAGCACCTGCTAGATGGACTCATTGGTAAAATGGGGCTTCAGGGCCTGAGGCAAAGCCCACTGAAGTCTATGGAATGACTCTCATTGTCTTTAATAGAAGTTCATTTTCACAAAGAGTGTCCTCAACTGGCCTTTAAGTTTAGTACTGAAAATACCTTCTAAACTTTAAGAGGTGACTTTGTATCCGAAAAATCGAAAAAAGTTATCTCCAATAATTTTTCCCATCTGTTTGAGATATGGGAGAAAACATCCATGGGTACAACGGCCTTGTGAGTCAATGGACCCAAATTGCACCTGCTGATGCCCCCTATGAGCCTGACCTATGGTGATCTCAGATCTCAAGGTTAACAAGACAGACCTATAGATCTACAGTATACAATATGTTCTGGTAAATTTACCAACATTGCAAATGAATGATACTAGGCATCTCCTTTCTAGCTTTCTACAATGGTGTCAATTGTTCTTGAAGTCAAATGCGTTTTATGCTGTTTTAGAAAGAAGTCTCTGTCATGTCCCCCATTGCAGACAGTATTTGGTTGTAATGAATATAGAGGTGACTCTTTATTGAGGCAGTGAGACACTGACAGGACCCTGAAGTTGACTAGCTTAGGGGCTGACTAGTACAAACCTAATGTTTCTGCACAGAGGTCTCTGTAAGTTGTAACCTGGATTTTGTAGACACAGAAAGGAGTGCCAAATACCTAAAGCATAGAAGAAGGAAAACTATCCCTTCATTATGGAGGAAATGTTGAAACTGTGTGCCAGATTATACAATTAACATTTCTTCATTATTTTCGTTGTGCTAGATTTCAAAGAGAGCTTTATTTAAAAAAATGTGTCTAATCACACATTTGAACTGAAGAATTAGGTTTTTTTACAGTGAGATAGAAAAACCCAAATCTTGATCAACATTTTCAGAATAACCAGAGAAAAATAAACCATTCCTTATGTCAGTCTTGTTAGAGAGGGATTAAGAAACTGGCAATTATTTTGGCGACCTTAATTGTTGCTCTGGAGGAAAATATGTAATTAGAGCACGTTCACAGGCCTGCACACCTGCAGCACATCCTACAGTATAATGTCAGCTTTCAGTGCTTGCTGGTGCCAGGTTCTATCACAACCAGTCACAGTGATGCTCTGAAAACATTTCGGACTCATGTAATGTGGCTTCTGTGTATGAAAGAAGCAGGCATTTACACTGCCATACAATGGAGTGCATTACTGCAACACTGGTTTCATTATTTTCTGACGCCTACCTTCAGCAGTGCTCTGGTTTACCCAGTTTGAGGTTTTATTGTTACGGTATAATAGTCCTGTGCATTTCTGAAATTCTCTTATTATTCATCTTATTAATACAGTACTGGCTTGGTTATCAAGCTACAGTTGTGAAGGGGAAGATTCAGAGTGTTAGAGCTAAGTCAGATGCTGGGTAACTTCTTGGTATAATAAGAACAATTGTTTGATGCCAGTTAGATATTCTGCATGTATGCATAAATAGACAGATGTGTGTCTATGCTGCATTTTGCTACCATTATATCTAAAGAGCATGAGTGAGAAATATTCTGACCAATCTTAAAATTTTTGAGGGAACAGTGAAACATCCTCTTGTGATACTCTTCAGTCTTTTTTCCCCAAGTAATTTCTATTTAAAAACCCTCTGCAGTTTGGAAAGCTAGTTAAAATAAAGGAACAGTAGCGGGAATAACTGTCTTCCAGCTAAATTCAGTAATCTGGCATGCTGATAGTTAACAGACTTCTCCCCCTAAGGGAGATACACTGTATTTTGCTATCTGACATGTTGTCATATATAAAGAAATCAATTGGTAATTAAATGATGCACCTTGTGAAGATGACAAAAGGCATTTGGTTGCGAAAAGAGAACTGGGTTGTGAGGGGTTTGTAATGAAGGCCTAATGACTATTCATAAGAGATTTTCAGTCCGTTGATCCACTTGACTGGAAAGTTCTGCCCTGGAGAGTTAGTGCTGTCAGTTTCTCTCACCTCAGAAAGCCGCCGCAATCGACGGTGTAGAGTATGAGCGAGAAATTATCTAGTTGTTGCTTCAGGCCTGTCTTAGGTCACATGCAGAAGGCACACATCTGGCTTCCTGTAGGTGCAACCTGAGGACATAAACTTTGACTAATTCTTCGACTATAAATATGTAAGACTGGCACTGAATAAGTTACCTTTTATTCATATTTTAATATATTTTATAGCACATCAAAGTCTTTTAGTGAAGCTGCCATTTTGGACTCTCAGTTGCTGTTCATATTTCAGTAATGTCATGTTTCTGTTGTGCTAGGAAACATTTTAGGCAGTTTCTGTGCTTCTGATGCTATCCATGTCACCTTTTGTCTCCCTCTTTACAACCAACTGACCAGTCAGAATTGTATGTCTAAGGTGACCTACACTGATACTTGATGGTGGTGTCAGGAGGCATTACAGGACAGCACTGCAAAGACTTTGCCTTCACTGGAGTCTTTTCACATTATAAATATTTTCAGTCACTTGTATCCTTCTTTCAAGATTTTCCTTTTCCCCTGCAAGAAGTCCTCTGGATGATGAATGTCTGTACCCATATGCCAGGATACAGGAACTCACAGCTGCCAGGAAAAAAAAAATGTTCTGGATGTATTCATGAAACCAAGAATTGAACTGAAATTCCTGAGAGTGTAGATATGAGCATACTCCTATGATGTGAATTTGACTTTCTATGGCCTGCACAGTGCCTTTGAAATGGTCAAGTGTTTCAATCCAGCAAATAATAAGATATAATTAAAACCCGAAAGAAAAAAAAACAACATTTTGGAAGTCTATTCTGAGGTGTTACACTTTATCAGTGAGCTCCTATAAAACTCCTGTACAAAGGCAGTACCCAGAAAGCTATTTACATATTTGCTTTTTGAAAAGTGACCCTCTGTATTATCTTATCAAGAAGCTTACCTTATCAAAAGTAAATAGTTTTATTACTCCATTAAACTTTTCTTTTTTCATGGGCTCTTGAAAGCAGTATTTGTGGACAAAAACCTGACAAAAGCATTTGTTTGAGATGTGTTCAGGGGGACAGTCCGGCAAACTTCAGAGGCTTCAGTCTGTCAAGTAAGGAGGAGGCAAAGCAATTCCATACATTAAGTGTATCTGAGAAAATCTCACTGGCGTTTCCTTCTTGTGTATTGTGGTTACTGAATTTTGCTACTGTGTTTGCCGGAGATGACAAGGTGGACCAAATGAATGGACAAATGCCAAAAAAACAATTATGTTTATTAATGTACATTGATTGCTTGGTTAGGGTATAAAACAAATTTAAAAATACATTAGTATTTAAACATTCTTTTTATGGCTGGTCTAATGACTGCTTGTAATATAGTGTCTAGTAAAGGACATTCTATTGTACCTGTAAGTCCTGGCTTTATTGTCAAATTAGTTGACGTTAATTTAAAAGGATGTTGTTATTGGAAGAAATGTTTATTTATTTAAATGATAGGTTGGCTTGTAATATTCAAATCAATTAGTCAGAGCCATAGTCAGCCACTCTCCAACTCTTACTCACATTTAGTACTAAATTCAGTGGGACTATTCACAAAGGGAGACTGTATGCCCTTATACTATGCAGGAAGCTGGAATTTGTTTCTTTCTCTGTGGAAAGGAAGGGGGACAGGGTTGGCTACATTAAAACTGGAAGGTTCCAGGACTATCTGCAGAGAGGTTGTAGGCTTCTCAGCTGGCCCCAGCGGCTTCCTTTTCCTCTGCTACATGATTGTACAGCTCCATTGGAAAGGAAGTACCACTGATTCCCACAGATATAGCTCCCTTCTGAACCTGCTACGTTCACAAGGGAAGGGGATCAGCACAAAAAGGTAATATACCCTAGACTGCTTCTCCCACCATGAAGGCTCTGCCTTCTCCTCAGCACAGATTCTAGAGCACACTCAGGGTCTATTAGACAGGGCACGGGCAGTGCCATGTAGCCATTTCATGATCCCATTCTTTCTGGGAAGGTGGAGAGCCATGTTAAGGGTGTTCCCTTCCTCTTATCCAATGGCTACATCTACACTAGAGAGTTTTGTCAACAAAGCTAGTGTTGGGGTTTTTTGTTGACAAAACCCAGTGAGTGACCATATTATAAATGCATTCTGTCAATAGTAAATCAACAGAATGCAACACTTCCGTCAACAGTGTTCCGCCGTTCCCCAAGGAGGCAGAATGCCTCTCTCAACAAAATCTGTCGACAGAAAGAACATTCCAAGAGGCTCTCTATTGACAGACAGGGCTTCTGGGACACCGGGCAGACATGTTTGCTGTGCTTCCAGTTGGGCGTTTTGCCAATAGAGTGGCTGGGCAGTTTGACTGCTCTCGATCAACAGAGCAAGTTGCTCTTTTGATCCGCTTTGCAGTCTGACTGCAATCTATCGATAGAAGTTTTGTCAGAAAATATCTTCTGACAGTAACTTCTCACAACAGATTGCTCTAGTGTAGACATAACCTATATGTGTATTTAGGATCCATAATTTTAATTTTCCTATAGCATAGCAATCCTCATTTAACAGTGACCCTTATGATACTGGGACAGGATATTTGGGATTGAATCACAAAATTGTTTACAAGAAGCCACTAAATAATTTTATTGGGTATCTTTTACGCCTATGCAAGAAAGTTATGGACTTTTAAGTGGAGGACAGTATCATTCAGAATGGTGTTAAAAGTGCTGCCAAATAGCAAAGTGAAGGCTACAGAGGACTTTGTGATACCTGGACCTTTCAGGTTTTATAGCAATTGTTTATAATTCTGGACTGCCAACTAAAATAGCCTTCAAAAATGGTACTTTAGGTTTCTTTTGCCTGGCTCATTCTCTCTTTATGTCTTATATAGATTTTCACCTATATTTAGTTTATTTATTTAAACTATGTTTTAATTTTCTTCTGTGGCCTTCTTATCTTCAAAAATGCACCGTCAATACGGTTCCAGAGCTCAACTGATATCCTTTAGAATTCCTAAATATTACCTCTGGGCATGGTTCAGAATGTGGATAAAGTTGCCCCAAAGGACATTTTTTTGAACATTTTGGTTTCCATTCTGCACACAAAGTCAAAAACACCACTGACTTAAATAATGTATAAGATATATTAAATAGAATTTATTCCAAGTGCATAAAAATTCCCATATTATGCTTTTACTCTTTCAGGAACTACACTCATACAATATGCCTATAAACCTAGTACACTATGGGAACTAATGGGGCCTGATAGTTTTTCACATAAAAATTATACATGAGGGTTACTTTCACTTAAATTATCCATTGTATGCCAGCTGTTCTCAACTGCACCCATCTTACTTTCCTCCCTTGCCTGGAATGGATAACTTGTCTACAATGTTTGCAGCAACTTCGGTAGATGGCATTTAAAGTCGTTATTCTGTCTTAAGCAACACCTCGATGGCATTAATAATTTCAAACAGATTTTGCATTTTCATTGTTTTTTCAGCTCTGTAAAATGTGTTGATTGTTCATTTTGCTTGTTTCATGCCACAGTGCTTGCGTTATACCATAAGTTCTCATTTGCTGCACAACTTTATTCTATTTTTATGCTCCTGAGTGACACTGCTTTAAGTGCCCATGAGTGGTACTTCCGTACTGTGAGCACTATCAGAAGCAACCTTAGGCAGATAAAACTCCTGCTCTTTTTGTTGGGGAGGGGAAAACGGGTCATTGTCAAGGGCCTTTTTTCTCTGGACTGTTAAAAGCAGGGTTAGTGGAACATTTTTTCATATAGACACTTGGAGTCATGCTTATTTCAAACTCAAAGACTTTGTCCTCAATTGCTTCTTCATTACTAGGCAAACCAAGCAATGGTCATCTTTGCTATATAATTAAAAAATCTGACATTTTAAAAAGATGTTCATAAAATAAAATACTTAAAGATTCCCCCCTCATGCCTTTAAAATTAAAAATATCTAACTTGTGTGGTTCACAGGATACTTAAATAAACCCGCCTCCCTTATTTCTATAGATTAATGAATACCAGAAAATATATGGCAAAGGTTTATGCTCACACTCTTTCCTGCCTTATCAGGGGCATTCTCTTTAATTATAAGATAAGTATGATTTAGTAGTTATTTTTGTAACCTGGCAGAGATATTGCATCTGCAGAGTTTCATTTTAGCATATATTAGCATCAATGTAACAACTGATGACCTGTGCTTTCTGTACCTCTCAGCAATTAAGGAGCATATAGTATATAACGAGTTGCTGTAGTAACCTGATACAGATGCATATTGATGTTTATCATCAATTTATTTAAAAATCTGATTGCTAATATATAGGCTGCAGCAGCTGGAGAAGATCACATATTGGATGTGATTACAGGTTCCTTCGTCTCCATTATGTGACCTTTCAGGGTTTGGGTGTATTAATATGAAACTGTTCTGCTCTCTTTCACAAGGCTTGTAAACTCTTTAAACAGTAGACCACAGTTTGCAATTGTTGTGGTACTGAGTGGGTGGATAGGAGTTGGGGCTGCAGCCTTGTCCAGTTGTAGATAGAATAAAACTGACAATGATGCAATGGAGCTGGCATCTGGACAGCTCTGTGGGATGAATGGTGCTGCTCTAGCAGTCCCTCCGGTGGCTGTAGGCCTTGTAATAGCTAGCGTAGGAAGGGTGGTGAAAACTGATACGCACTGTTACTACATGTATAAAATTTAACACTGGGGCCATAGCCGCAGGTGGGGATTCCTGTTTATTGATTTTTATTACTTTGTTAGAATATACAGCTAATGCTTCTATGCTGCAGGAGCTCCGGGAGTGCTCACCTCAGGTAATAAACCTTTCTGTACTTTGCAATAGGTCACAATTTACATGGAAGCTTACATTATTCTGTACAAAACTATGTGTCTCCCTTCCCAGTTCCTTTTGTAGTGTGCTGCTACAAGAGAAAGAAATAACTTACTGCATTTATTTTGAATTTTACAAAACTATCCATTCCTGCTATGGAAGTGGTCCCTTATTCTAATTACTCATATTTCCAAGAAAATTAGTCACACACACTTATGTTATGTGTTGTCTCAGAGCTTGAAAGCAAATTAGGTTTCCAATAAGACAGTACATCAAAGTCGCATGTTCTTGATGCAGATGACTTCTTTTTTTTTTCGAATTATAGTTGGACATTTTTGGCAGACAGATTGTCTTTTACTCTATCAAAATGACAGTTTCTTTTGTAACTGCTACATTCATAATTAGAAGGAGAGAAGCAATCTGCCCAATTTAATATACTAAAAGAAGTTTAGTGTCTTGTGCTAGTAATTTCATTATTTTTAAATATGAATTAATTGTCTTAAAATAATATTGTTAGAAGTATAACTAGCAGGATTATGGAGCTAAATCTTTTTTTTTAATTAAAGCTTCTATTAATACACTTCAGATTGGATGTAAATTTTATTTTTGTGTCAGGTGTGCAGCTATAAGACTGAGAAGAATTTGAGCTGAAGGTTGGGATTCCTGGGTGAAAAAATTCAGTTAAGCAAAATGTAGTCCTCCAAGTTTACTATAATCTTAAATCTTGCAAAGTTTCATAAGGGCCATGAATAAAGGTCGTAGGTAGAGAATGGCAATAGAGTAAGAGGTCTTAGAGCTGTGTGCAACTGGAATTTTGCACCAAATCTGTTGTGTTTTTAGTTAGTGTGATTTAACATGTACCTGATTTCACTATATATTTCACTGATGAAATAGTTATTTTCTTGTCAAAGTCCTGCAACTTTTCAATGCAAAAAGCTTGATTATGATCCTTCAATATGACTTCACTGGGGTTTGGTACATATTGGTCCACCAGCACAGATGAAATTGCAGAATCATATTGTCTCAAAAATTGATTATCTTTTTACTCAGAAATAGGCCAGATTTTATCAGAAAAATTAACATACTTTAGTGACATTTTACCCTGAAACTGGGCTGCTTTTGAATTCATATAAAACAACTTGAATAATCTTGAATTTCAACTGATTTCACAGTTGCTACCCATTAATTTACAAATGTCTGTTTTTACCTCTGTGTAAAAACTAATTCTAACCTAGACCACCCAAGAGTGACCAAAGGATGTCTCCATCTGATGACTCTTCATTGGCTTATGGGAAGTGAGTTAGTGGTTTCACAACCAGCAGTTCCTGGTACACAAGAGAACACACCAAAAAATCCCACAATCTTATTGGCATAGGTTTTGGCAGCTTAATTAGTGAACCCAAGAATTAAAAGTACGTGGAAGCCAGACCACTCTGTCCTGAGGCCTACTGACAAAGATCTGAGGCCTACTGACAAAGTCAACTTGAAAAGATTTTATATAAAAGGAGTTCTCTCACCATTCTGTTTTCACCTCTTAATGCTACTCTGGAATACTAAAAGCATAGTGGAGAATACCCCTGCAGTAAAGGGAACCCCCAAATAGCACATAGCTGCTGGAATGACATTAAAATTCCTCTCCCACCCCACCTCACAATGCTAACATAGAATGTGATGCAAACATTCCAGAAAGGGGTGTAGCCAAGGTCAGTCGCACTCTGGCTAGGGTGACCATCCGCCCCATTTTGGCCGAGACAGTCCTGTATTCCAGGTGTCAGGAAGGCATCCTGATTTATTTCAACAAAAAGGCTAACTGTCCCGTATTCACTCCTCCTGCTGAGCTTTCCCCAGGTCAGCGCAATCACAGTGCAAGTACAGGTGCTGACCAGAATATCGGGTGTACAGGCCCCAGAAGGAGAGGGAGCCAGCAGGGGCCATGCCACAGGGTAAGGTAGGGTATGTCGGGGTGGAAGGTGGAGGGTGGAGGTAGTGTGTGTCCCCAACAGTCCTTTCTGCTGCCCCTCCTGCCAGGAAGGTACCCCCCACCAAGGCAGGGCTTGCAGGCCCATTCCTGGCTCCCTGCAACATGGGGAAGCTGGGCACTGCACCCTTGGGACTGCAGCCCCACACCTAGTGCTTCATGGCATGGGGCAACTGGGGAGTGCCCTGCCCATTGGGTGGTAGCTCCCTCAGGGCAAACACCCTGGAAGCTTGGGGCCCCCTCTGCAGGGAGACAATGCTAGTTACTGGCAGCACAGGGCAGCCTGGGAGATCCTCTACAGCAAGGAGGCAGCCAGTTCTCAGCACCCCTTAATGTGGAACAGCTGGGGCACCCTTCAGTGTGGGGCAGCTGTGGAGGAGCCCTCCCCACTCCTTCCTGGGGCAGGAGCCCCATTGTGCCCCATTGCTTGGGGCAGCCAGGGAGCCCCCATTACCTGTAGCCAGCCCCCTTCTCTGCCAGGCTGCATTCCTGGTGCTCCATGGCTGGGCAGCCACCCCCACAGCCAGGGAAGACACCCTCTCCCACAGGCCTGCAGGCTGCAGCCTTCATCCCTGGGGTCCCCTGCCCCTCTGGGAAGCTGCAGCCCCAATGCCCAGGGCCACTACTACAAGGCAGGAGCCCCCCTGTCCAGAGCCCCACTGCATGGCAACAGCTGGGAGTGGCAGGGCTTAATCCTGCATTCCCCATGTGCTCCCTTTGCAGGAGAAGCCTCTGGAACCCATGGGACAGAGTCAGGGCCAGATTAACTTCCTGTGGGCCTGGAGCCCAAACATGTATGTGGGCCTTTAAGGGGGCAGTGGAGCATGGCACAGGACTGACCAACAGACCCTTATAAAGAGCAGTAACCATTTCCTTGTAAATATGTAAACAATGTTATTTTGAACATTTGTACAGCCTGGGTCTGATTGATTTCTACTGAACTCGCTGAAGTCAGAGCAATTTTACCAAGTGCCCTGTATTTGGTGTAGGGAAATATGGTCACCCTAACTGTGGCTGTTCGCAACTGCTGCAACAGCCCTTGGGGAACCATTGTGGAGAAACATACGGTAAGGCTGAACTGAGGATGCTGTAGCTTACTTTAGGGACATTCAGATAATACAAGAATATGGGAAGAATAAGGTGATTTAAAGTTTGGTTGGAATGGGGAATCAGACCCCAGGGGTGTAAAACTGGTCCCTCTCACCACTTTTAAATTAAAATTAGTTTTTAAAAGAAAACAATTAAAAGCATGGGGCTGGGAAGTACTTTGGTGTTTGAGGTTTAAAGCCTCAGTCCACATCCCCTATTTTGCCTCTATACATTACCATATCTCTGGAGTTTATACATTAAAAGCAATTCCTGAAACAAACTGTTTTCTCTGGTGGGTGGTCAGTGCACGTTCACTCTCTTTGCTAGTCCTCTGCTTTCATTCTGGTATCACTTTGGCCCCTGCCCTGAGCCACCCCCTCTACAGCAAAAAGACTCATCACATTCAGAATGAAATCATTATGACACAGTGACCTTGTTCAGAAAATGACGCTTGGTCTCTGCAGCCCTGTTATGTCCCACTTGTGCCAAGGTTTACATATTCTTCTGGCTTGGAGGGTGATGTTTTCACACTTCCTTTGGGCTCACTGCTAATGGCCAGCCTAATGGATGCATTGTGACCAGCCATGAAGAACTAGTAGAAGGACAAATCTTGAGTGAGCTTAAACTCATGAGTTTTGTCTGAGCTTGCCTGTGGAGGAAGTATATCTTAGGGTGTACATAGACATCTGCAGGAAGTAATCCTTTTCATATATGTTACATACCAACAAAATCCTAGGCTGCACCTACACTGAGCTGTGCTACAGGCAGTGTGATGCAAATGAGCATTCTCAAAAATGCAAATGTATGCTCATTTGCATATTTGCACTGCTAATTTGCATATTTGCATGAGATCACCCTGCTGGCAGAGGCTGCTGCTGTCACAAAACAAGCTGTGTGGATGTGGTTCTGCCAGCAAAATTCCACTTTGCTGGCAGCCCCTTATGACTGGAAAAAAAATCAGAGATAAGGAGCTGCCGACAAAGGGGGCTTTTGCTAGCAGAACCACATCTACACTGCTTATTTCTGCTGGCAGCAGCTTCTGCTGGCAGTGTAATCACATGCGATATGCAAATTAGCCACAAAATATGCAAATGAGCAGCCATTTGCATTTTTGAGACTGCTTATTTGCATCAAGCTGCCAGGACTGCAGCTAAGTGTAGAGGCAGCCCTAGTGTTTAAAGAATGTTATTTAGGTTGCAAAGTGAACACCATTAACATTAGGAAATGCCAGATTTATGGTTGCCTTCTGTATGTATCTGAAGCAGTGAATGAAGCAGAGTTGTTCAGGAAAAAATTGTTTTTGTTCATACAACTAGACACTGTGTTCTATTAATACTCACCCGGGGCCTGCACAACCTTTAAAGGGAACAACAAACTCTATTATGTACAACTGTATCATCAGTTAGGTTTGAACCTTCAACCCAGAGTTCTGCCATGTAAGTCATAAGGCCAGCTACGTCAGCTGAGAGAACGAGAAGGCTGTTGTCCTAAAGCTAGGGAAAATGGGCAACAAGCATGCTATACTGGGCTCAGGGAATGATCAGGCAACACATTTCCCGATTCACTTTCTTCCCATCATGCCCCACCCTATGGGAATTGGAGGGTGCCTGACACATAGGATGCCCTCAGCAGGCTATTAAAGTCGTGTGATGAGGCCAGGAAGCAGCCAGGGGAGCCCTTTGATGGGGGAATGAGCTGAGGCATCATGTGCAGGAAGAGATGTCAGTGGGAAAGGACCTGGCCAGGTTCTCTTTCTCCCACTCCAAGTGACAACATCTCCCAATCATTCAGAGTGCAAATATGTGTTTGTGCTTGCTGCTTTTGCTTGGCTTCCACTGTGGGCCTAGCTATAGAATGGTCATGTCCAGTTATTGTTTTGGCATGTTGCTGTCATTTTAACACAAGCAACACAAGAAAATGGCCGTTTTTAACAGTTTACATCTCAGCCAAACCTAAATGGAATATGGTGGGTTAAGTGAAAGACACATCTCTAGCTCCAGGGCTTTGTGTCTCCAAAAATTTTGAAGGCCTGTTGCAAACAATGGAAGCATTAGAGCTTCTCAAAAACAGGTCTCAGAAATCTTTTCTAATGGAAAATGGTGTGCAATCTAGATATAAGGGGACTTACTAGCAACCCCTGTGATAAATTCTGTGCAGCATATACAGAGAATGTGTGTGGGAGACATAGAGAGAAACATACCGCTCCACTGTTTTCAGCCAAATATTCACTTCAGTAATGCTAATTACTGGAAGACATCTTAGACAACGGACTTAATGCTTATACTAAATCAGTAACAGGTACCTGGTTTTCTATATATATGTATATATAAATATGCCATTTGCACTTTATTTTGCTTCAGATGTTAATATTTTGCTCAGCCAGATTCCTACTTTTAATAGTCCTCTAAGTGATCAGGGGCTGTTGTTTTTTAAATTATTTAACTAACAATTTTTTCAGTAAGTAAGCTGCATGCTAAGTCCACTGCAAGAGCTTCATCAGCAGTCCCATGCTCTTTTACAAGCATGTCATTACAGATTTGCAAGTGAGAAGGTGAATTCTCCCTAGAGCATGTATTGAAACCTGATGTAAGGCCAATAGGACATTGACTCAGTGAGCCATTTTTACCTGTGTTCTAAGTTTGAAATATTTTCCAAGTAGGTTCCTGACTGCTATATCAATGTTATATTTGCTGCACAATGAACTGGAGGGTGTACTTTTATTGGTCTTAAGAGAAACTAAGTTTTGTGTTGTATTGCATACGTATTTCTGTAAACTCAGAAGCCACTGGTAGTGCAGATTTTCACAGGTTCCTAATCTTTAAGCATACACAAACCATTTCTGACTTGGGTAAAAGGATGAAGGCTACTTGTACTATGATGATTGCTTTTATTTTGGAGGGGTGGGGGAGGGGGAGTAAAACATTTGTTATACTTCCAGGCCAATAATTTTCCCTAATCATTTTTACATATAGCAGATTTATACATAGTGAGTATCTGTCTGGTCATCTCGATCCAGAAAACAATGCTGGATTTCCCTTCAGTATTAAATGCATCCGAGGTTGGCTCTTTTATCACTTCTTTTCTTCCTGGTGTCTCAGAATTTTGAAGTTGTCTTCCTTTGTCTCAGAAAGGGAAACTGCTGAAAGCATTTCCACCTGGATGTTTAAATTATTTAAGTTGCAGGAACCAGACCTTTTCCCTCCTGAGTAGTTGTGGGTTTTAAAGGCTAAAATTGCTTCATCATGCCAAAGTAAAAGTATGCATAAATTATTTAGTTAAACCTGAGAAAATACAGTGTTTTCCCAGTGATCTTTCAAGTGCTGCCTACTTAAATTTCAGAAGACTAGGCAGGTTTTTCTCTTTCTTGGAAAATATGTTAAGTACCTATTTAGTCTTTTATTAGACAATAGTGATCAAAATTGGAGGTTATTATTTTGAGCAAGTATTTATAGAAAGAGTAAAATCCGATAGCAGAAATTTTAAGTGCTTGTACTCATCTAGAAAGTATGAATTTTCTCACCAAAAATAGGTAATATGCTGTGGTGACTGTTCCAGATGCCATATAAAGATTGTGTCAGTATTTCCATTATGATCACTGTTTATCAGGAGTGTATAGCTCACTGTGAAAAGACAGGAGCAGTATTTTAACATACTTTGAGCTGACATTTTTTATTAACTTTCGGCCAGACTGCAATACACTTACTTACAAGGCATAGCAATTTACGCATCAGGAATGTCCTACTGAAGTCAACTTTCCTACCTGACGCAGGAATATTTTAAAGTATGAATCTGTTCCTATTGACCACAGTTGAACAGGATCAGTATATACACCCAGCCCCAGTACACACCCAGGATACAGCAGCACAGAACATGGCAGAGTGCACAAGATTAGGCCCACAGTGTAGGTAAGTCTGCTCCTGATGTCAGTAGGAGTTTTGCCATTGATTGCAATGGACACAAGAACAGACCCAGATAGTGTAAACCAGTGGTGTCCAACAGGAATTCAAAGCTCGCCACACTTGTGGTTATCATATTTGCATATTTGCCACATTATATTATACAAAACTTTATTCAATAATATTAGAAAAATAAATGCCTTTCTGCCTTTGAATTCACGCAAAACTGTGAGCTGACATAACAATCACAGACACAAGTATGGTAGCACAACTCATTGCAGCAAAGAAAGGATAACTACAGAAAGGCTTTGAACTCTGCGTAGTCTGGAATAACCACCCCCCAGCATGGCTGGGAGTGGCACGGCTACCACTGTTCCCTGCGAGTAGTGCACAGACAGTGGCATTGCCCCCATGCATTAGAAGGCATGATACCAAACCCCCATCCTTGCCATGCCCTGCAGTGCTCTCTTTTAACATGGCCAGCGTCAGTGTCTGCAGGGGTTCCACCACTGGCTGCCGGGCTGCCTCGCGTGGGTGAGTGCCTGTATGAATCGTCTTGAGCACGTGCGATAGATTCAAAGAATTATTATGTCTTATGAGTTAGGTATGCATGCATTTGCCCCAAGGCAGTGTCCTATTCACCACATGTGGTGATCAGTGAACATATTGGACACCGCGGGTGTAAACAAACCTAAAGAGGAGAAAAAGAACAGAACAAGTTTCCCAATTCCTTATTGTACTCTGTTTCTGCATGAAAGTCTATCCTCCAGCATTGTTTTCTGGATTGAGATGGCCAGACCGATACTCACTAAATATTCAAACGGAAGATATGATGTAAAGGATCAAAGTTCATAAAAACTGTTAAGAATAAAATAAAGAAGCTGGCTTGTATAGACCAATATAATCAGACTCAGTCCTGTCATTTTATATGAGCAACTCCCACTGAAGTCCATGGAAAGACTAAAGGCCCTGCAAGATCTGCTCCTTCATTTGCAAAAGGCTTGTTTGTCTTTACGTTAAAAAATCCCAACCTAAAAATTGGCGCTCAGAAGAGAATTAGCCCACAGATTGATTTCCCAATACTGCAACTGTCAAAGGGAACAGGAGTTTCAATGAGATGAGGATCAGGCCCAGTGTCTAAAAACATAAACATCTCCAGGAGATATCCCCCTGCACATGCATGGTCACGTGTGAAATAGCAATTACATAACTGTGCTGAGCCTGTGAACTCAAGAGTGGCAGCCATAGAGGAAGGATAAACTCTAATGACTCCAAAAGGGTCGATCAGTCAATGATCCATGAACTGCGAAACATTTATTCCATAGACCTTAGTGGCTCTGCAGTAGGGATTATAGTATAGTGTGCATTTTCAGAATGAATATATATCTCAAAATACTTACAATGTTTAGCCAATGGAGCCATTACTATCTATTAGGCAGATAATACTATATTTTCAAAACAAGTTGAGTTCGCAAAAATACATATTTACCCAACCTGGCCCTTCAAGCTGTTGCATTATGTTGGATAAATAGTATGCTTTGAGAACAGGAGCTGAGGCAAGCAAAGTACTGAAAGAAGTGTTAAGGACTCCCGCACATCCCTCCTCCCCCACACACCTTTTTAAACTTACACACAGGCATTTATCCAATATAAATTCTGTTTATACACTAGAAACTGCTAAGAGTCCCTCATGTCAGCACACAGATACCTAAATCACACATTCATGTTTCTTTATCTGTTTTACACTGTAAGGGACAGGAAAGTAACTTAAAAAAAAAGATGGAGTAAAATAACTTTTACAGTTGTAATGGGTGAATATAACAGCTTGACAAAAGCAAAGTTAGCATGATGACATCACCCTTAACTCAGGCCACTGGAGAAATGAAATGTTAAACATCACCATGCAAAATAGGGAATAAGCTGTAACTGTGAATCTTGTTGCTTTGGTTTCATTTACACCACCACCTGAGCATGACAGTTCTGTCGTTGAATTATTATACAGATTTGTATTATATGTAATTACAGTAGAGAGACCCTGCCAGATAAAGCTATTTGCTGCAGTACTGTTTTCAAAATACTTACTGTCCTTTCACACTTTAACTTACACCTTTCCATAACCTGCTAATAAAGGTATAGTGATAGGTTTGCCTAAACATGTCTTGCTAAGCATGTTAACCTCATGGGTAACTCTGGCATTTGAAGAGACATGCTGTATGGCAACTGCTCCTTTTTAAGGGAAGGAGTTTTTCTTAAGAAAAAAGATACTGAACTTTTTTCCTCCCTTTTGTCAATGCTATAAGCACTCATGTGTCAGAGATAACAGAGGTAAGTATGGAAAATGCATTGTGGCCTGGCTCCCAGATTCACTACAGCCCTGTGAATTATAAATCTTACAAACAGCGGCGATACATCATTTTTTATTAAACTTATAACATGACTGTCACACAAATAGTGTTTACATAGAATGGTACACATTTAATTTACTCCCAGGGAACATTTTTAAAGAATATAAATTGCATTTTGAAAGCTTCCCTCCACATAAAGTTCATCCATTTATTTATTTATTTATTTATCTATTTAGTGGCATTTTAATTGAGGTTTCCAAACAGTACGTTCTACTCAAAGTATCAAAGAGCAAATATCTATTGTGCAGTTATAAAATCAGCCTTAATTTTCTTCCTATGAAGTAGCAGATAATCAGCCTATAAATTTTACTTACATTCCTATCTGGAAGAGGAACTATAAATTCAAAACAGTATGCTGGTCAGTGAAAATTGAGGTCTAGGCAGCAATGTATGTCCATAAACTTTTTCTCAGGTTATTGGAATAGAACAAATCAAAAGCTGTTCCTGGTTGTATGATATTCTCTTTTGATAGACCAGACGGCTTGTTGTTAGCCATCCAAGTGCAGAGGTTAGTCAGAGCAGAATGTAATTTCTAGCAATCTGACAGACCTGCGGATTGAAGCGGCAGGTTCTCCCTTCCGATTTCAGGGAATTGCTTCTTACTGTGACAAATGATTAGCTGTTATCTCTGACTGAATTTGATTTCTACAAGCAGCTGAGTCAGGTAACTTTGCAGCATTTGAGGGGGGTTTTACAGGAAATGAAATCGGCTCCCTAGTCACATGCCAACCAAATGAAATTTTTCCTGTTGGGGCAAAATTGTGCTTTTTGGTTAACTAGCAGCAGATTTACTACATCTCTATCTCTCTATATGTAGGTAGACAGAAAAAGCTATGCATGATTTGATGGATTTTTTTTTCAGCTTGAAGAGAATACTTATTTTTAACTGGTTCATAGTGGAACACCCTGTGGTATTGTGTGATACAGAAAGTTACAACTTTCAATGCCTTATGTGAGCCATGAACCCCCAGGGTGATAAGGCATAAACCAAGGTTACTAAATTTAGTTTTACAGTCTTTTTGCACGAGGGAATTGTGATGTTAATGTGACCATATTCAGTTAGGGTGAGCCTCACCTCGCTATATAATGTCTTTTGCATCTCTTAACCCCCCTACCCCCCACCCCACTTAAAGTCTCAAGTGTGGCTTACCTAGCTTGGGTAGACACTCTTGCATGGGTCTTCTTGGAGGTGAATTTCATGTTGGCTAATCCCCACCAAAATCAGGATTCTAAATCCCACTAGGTATAGTAAAGTTATTTGATATTTGAATGCCATAGAGCACTTGGGTATGGGGAAATGGTACACAAAGTTGAATTAACACTTTACGGTTTGCATTACATCTTACTACGGGAATAGCATCATCAGATAAGACATCTTGAGGAGCAAGATACAACTCATTGTACCAGTCTTTATTCTGGCAAAATGAGGCTATCTTGCTTTTTTTTTCCCATCAAACTAGTTTAATCCTAAAAGTCCTGATTAACCTAGTGTTCTACTAGGATTTCCATCAGGGTCCAACACATTTCTTGGTAAATTGCAGGGGTAACTTGTGCATGAAAGGTACGATAGAAAACAACACTAAGATCTTTGAACTTTTGATTTTTTGGTAGCTTGCAACACAAGAGACATCTTAATAAGTGAATTATGTGGTATTTCTTTTACTTTCAGACTTCCAACACACAAGTCCTTGGTGTCTCTCTAAAGCCTGGGGCTTGGTTTCAATCAGGTCTTTGTTTGCCAAAGTATTGCCATCGTCATCATTGTTACTTATAATCCTTTATGTTTTATTTTTAAATGTGAAGGCCACTCCAAGTATTTTGACCTATGCCCTCAGAACTCCAGCTCTGACTGGCTAGAGAACATGGCCAGTCTTTGAAATTTTTAGTTTTTCATTTTAAACTGCTTTAAGCAATGCAAAATGTCAACATATCCACTGCAGTAGGAAAATACAGAACTCATCCCAGCACTCACCTCTGGTTAGCATTAAATACATCTCATTCAGGTAATCACCTAAGTGTACATAGATAGACCAATGCAATTATTTACTGCCAAGAGTTTTCAACTTTTCCTACATGTCATTTTAATTTATTTAAAACAATCATGAATCTGAACTCAAAATAATCAAACTTGTCACAGAAATGGCTTAAAAACAATCTATATTATTTACCCTTCAAATATCTCATCATTCCCAGTTTCAGTCCACAAAAACTAGGGGAAAACTGTAGCCTATAAGAAACTGAAGCAAAGCCCTGAAATAGAAGGTGGGGGAGGGAGAAGGTAAGAAAATCTGATCTGATCTGTTTGAACTGACCAGAGTCCAACTGTGGCCTATTCAAATCCAGGATCTGGCCAAATCAGAAAAAATCTTTCAGCCTAATATATGGTCAGTGGCTGGTCCAGAGCATCCAGAAGCTGCTTCGGACCATCCCTTGTGTTTTGCGCATTACTTTTCTCTGACCAGTATGCGGGTGAGACTTAAACAACATCAATAAGACACTGTAGCTTTTGAGGCATTTGTTTTGTTTTGTTTTGTTTTGCTGTATTTCATTTCATAGGAATAGAGTTTGTTTGCCGTGCTGCATACACAGCTCGCGTGCTAGCTGATGAAAGGCTGTGAATTGGTTAAAATCTATAACATGGAAAGTAAATAAGATGATAGATTTGCAAGGATATACATTTCCTGTAAAAAAAAAATGAATTCCCTTATCAGGATTTACTTGAAAGGAATATGTCCTATTACAGAAAGAGAATGCCTTGAGGAATGTGGGAAAGATTAAAGGCTTTTGTCAGGAGTTTAGGTTTGGTCCAGGTTTCCTGTGTAGTCAGCCCTCCTGTCCCCACGTAAATGTTTTGCTTTTCCTCCTCCCTCTCTCTCTTTCTCTTTAAGGGGAAGAGTAAACCCTTCTCGCTGCCTGGCGGTGTCAGATTAAATACTGAGATGGCGACAGGAAAAAGGCTGGAAGGAAAAACAAAAGACAGGGGGGTGAGAGTTATCAGGTTGGTGACGGAACTGCAGGCTTGTCGGACTCCAATTTACAGAAATCCAAACAGATTTTAGTTGACACGATCTGCAATCATTACCGCCGGAGCAGAGCTAATTAAGAAATTAGCTTTCCTGATTGCCTGTTCTCACAGTGATGAGTAGTTGAATAATGTTGTATGGCTGAAATGTTTTAAAATCAGACAGTTTAACAAGTGTTTAGACTTTTGTGGTGATGCTGTTTTTGCTTTATCTATAATATCTCTGCTAGATGACTATTTGTTTGCTCCAGTTTACAGCACCTCCCAGGGTTGTTCCTTCTGCCGCTTTCATCTTACCCTAGATGATGATACATGTGGGCTTATTTTCATTTCAGAGGTGCATCAGAAAGAATTTGGACATCAGTATGTTGTTTCCATAGCCTGCGGTGTAGCGTAGTACTTACAATACATGCAAAGAGAGTAGCTTTGTTGCTGGTGTAAATGAAGACTAACTCTCCAATATTGGTGGAACTATACTGATATAAAACTCATGTAAATGAGGTCAGAATCAGGTTCTTGGAGCCCTCTTTATGTAAAAAGCAGTTGTAAGAATTAATTCATTAAAATGTATAGTGAATGAGTCTTCTCCCTTTCCCCAAATAGGAGACTATTTAGGAAATAGCGGTTGTTAAAGATAATGGATAAAATCTCCCCTCCCGTATTCCCATGAAACCACACTGACTTTAGTTTGAGTTGCACAGGTAACAGGACTTTGATCGGGAATATCTGAGCGTAGCAGCGTGGAGCCCCAGAGCCCATGGTGATAATCCACAGCTCTTCATTCTTGCCAATCCCATGAATACAAGTCACCGGACTCAGACACTATCATGAGACAGACCTGAACACCATGAAGATTTTTTTGTAAATAAGAATAAATCATGGTGTTTGGTCTGGCTTCCAAACTCTGCACTTTGCTTCCAACCTGTGTGAGACAACTACCTTAACCACATTGAGAAAAAAAGAGGCCCCAGATCTTGTGGGCCCAGATCCATAAAAACATGCAGGCGCCTAATGAGGGGCACCTGATCTGGGTTCTCCTCCCCGACTCCCCTCCCACCCATTATCCAGAGCCCTCCCAGACTCCTCCTCCCTTCCTCTGCCCTCCCTACACTGTGACTCCTGCTTTTGACAGCAGCCCCCAACTGGGACTCTGCCATTGCAGGCTCCCCCTATTCCTTCCTCCATTGCAGTTTCCTGCAGGCCACCTCTTCCTTTCTAACTGCCAACCATTACCCCCCTGCAAGGTTGATGGGATTCTATGTCCATTGTTTCTCTCTTACTGGCTTGTAATAACAGTGAAATTGTTGCTGCTGAACTCGGATAGGGGTGATGGCTCCACAGCTTCTGCTCTGGGCCTCTATCCCACTTCCAATGAAATGAAGTAAGTGGCTAGCACACCCCTGGCTGCTGGATAACTAACAACAATGCAGCACTGGGCCAGATCATGTCTGACTGTATGCACAAGGAGAGCACAGAAATCCCCCTGACCCTATATACCACATCCCACATACACACACTTCATAAGGGTTAGCCATGATTTCAGTCCTTTTTGCTGTTTTCCTTCCTGAATCCATAAATGATGGAAGTGTAAGTAGCTCAATCAGCTCTATCCACTACAAAGGGGCATGGCAGGGGCATGGTTCTGCCCCCTCCTCTGTTGGCTAGTGGACTGAAACCGACAAAGCAGACTGCATAATACACCACTGAATAGGGTGCCACCTCTGTGCACATTCCTTCCAGTAGTCCTAGAGGCATTCTAACAACTGTGTACTCTGCAGGCGGGATGCCTCCATGGACTGCCAATACTGTGCTTTGCCTACACACACACACGCGCGCACACACACACACGCACACGCCGCAGTAGCTGCTCCTTGTAAAGACACAATAGGGCCCATTATGGAAATAGTCATAGTTTTGCCAAAAAGACATAACGTGCATAGTCTTACACAACACAGATTAATGAAAGGCCTTCGTCTCTCACTCTCAGAACTGCATCACGAGGTTAGAAATATAGTGGGGCAGATTGTCCCACTGAGCACAGAAAAATGTGCAAGTCCCATGAATGCCGACAAAATTCCACACAGAAGGCTCAATTCACAGCCGTGCAAAAAGAGCCAGCATTAGGCCTAAGCACCAATAGAACTTACTGGGGAATTAAAAGATGCTTCCCCTTTTCATCCCAAATGGTGTGTGGCTTACTGGTATTTAGTGTTGGGTGCTGGCCATGTATTCAGTGCTGGACAAGCAGACTGTGGCATGGAAGCACCTAGCATGGGAAAAGATGATGTAGGTGTGCAGCCATCCAAGGATAGGTTACTCATGTTCGTACCATGCTCATATAAAGAGATGTGGGGTGGGGAGAAGCTTAGAAGCCACTTGACACATGGCAGCTGGCAGCAGCATTCTGCCTCCTAGTTCAGAAACCCAGCTGTAAGGTCAGCCATTTAGTGAAGACAGATCTGTGATGTGGGTCAAACAGACCTGAATGGCAGCTCTGGGTCATGGCTGCTGTCATAGGCTAGCAAAGCCATATAAAAAAATGACTAGTGCAGAGAGAGAGAGAAACTGGACGCAAACTGGGCAGACCGAAGTCACGGTTCACAGTCATAGGAAAAGTGCCACATACACAGTAAATCTCAGTCAAAGTCCCGCATAGTCAACTGCCACATGGGGGAGTTGGCTGGTAAGACACAGAAAAGAAGGGTCCATAAGGGGGAGAAATGTATTTATTCATAGGCTTTTTTGTGCATGTGGTGTTCACCAACATGCTGTGATATCTGAATGCCTTGAATTTATTGCTAGTGTCCACTGGCCCATCCTATGACAATGCGCCAATTACCCGCAATTCACACACACCACTCCTAAAACTATTTTAATATGCTGACACGCAGATACTACAGATGGGGTTGGCTGATTGTATTAGGGTGTGTCTTTTACAGCTGCCCCTAGGCGATTTTAATTTCTGTGCAACACACGCATTGGCCGGGGGACAGTAAGGGGTGTATGGAACATGTTATTCTGCCTTTGCTCTTTAGCTGCACTTTTCTGGTGTCTTTCCCTGCTGGTATCTGACTCTGCTCTGCACAACTACACCATTCAAAAGAAAAGAAAAGAAAAGAAAAGAAAAGACACATGCACAAACGTGTAGGCTACGTCTACACTTCTACACTTGAGGGTTTTTCGACAAAAAGGCATTTCATTGACAAAACCTGCAGAGCAGCTACACTAAAAATGCATTCTGTCAATATACTGTTGACAGAACTCGGCACTTTTGTCGACAACCTTCTGCCTCTTTCTCACGAGGCAGAACACCTTTCTCAGCAGAATCTGTTGACAAAAAAAGTCATGTGGACACTCCGGGGGCGGGGGGGGTGGGCTATGCTGACAAGCAATCCCAATGCTCTCTGTCAACATAGCAGATCACTTTTTACGATCCACTTTTGTGTACGGATGCACGCTGTCAACAAAAGTTTTGTCAGAAGACCTTTTCCGACAGAGACTTCTGTTGACAGATTGCTGTTGTGTAGACCTAGCCTTCGAAAATTACTAGAGGTGGCTGATTTTTCTGTCAGAGATGATTTTATAAACATAAGTAAAATTCCAAAATTAAAACTATAGCAAAGCAAAATTAAATATGCATCTGTGAAAACATCTATTCAGTTACATAGTTGCACATTTGTAGGATGTATTTTGCACTTTGTGTAGCATTAAAACCATTAGTACAGATCTATCTGCAAATAGTGACACTCCATAAGATCACATCTATTTATATTGTTTCATAATGCATCTAAATTAGCAGCTCATGACAAAACGTGTTAACAAAATGTGTTACTCTCGCCCTTGCTAAAAATCTATTTTCCTGAAGAAGTAGAATTTCAGTATTAATCCAGGAAAGAGTGGATTATTATGTGTATTTTTTTTTCATTGGACTTCCTTTTTCCAACTTTACCTAGTATAAATAATTTTGCCTGGGAGAGTCTTTACATGGAATGCAGATTGACTATTACTTCCTGAACATATTTAAATTTAACACCAATTTAGTCACTGTAGTGTTCCTATATTGGAAATAACAGCTTCCATAGGACTTCCACAAAGTGCCAGAAATATGATCTCATATGTGGAAATAAATTTCAATGTGTTTCTTTTACATGTTTTCTTTTCATACGTCTTTCCCACCCATGTTTCTCTTGTTTCCCAAACTCTCTCCTCTGCTCCATTTGTGAGAGAATTGTGAGAGCCTAAGAAAATTATCTGATGAATGAGCTAACTTTTAATAAAAATTGCCAAGCTTACAAACTTTTTTTATAATAAGCTAAATTAAAGAAAAAGGCTTAATTCTTTTTATCATATTAATAAACACTTAAAAGTAACGTAAAGCTAAACTTCTTATCTGAACGGAGGGTGCCACTAAACACCAGGAGCTCAGAAGTTTGCAGATAGTTACGCAGGCCAGTAGTTTTCATTGGGGGTGGAGAGGTGTTCCACAGACTCTCTAAGGCAGGAATGGACAACCACAAATGGGTAGGGCTGCATGAGTGGCCCTCCTTCACCTCAGTGGGACGCAGCAGCCTGTTACCCACTGGGATTTCACCTGTGGCCCCACAACATCCCATCTATCCCCCTGTTCCATGCACACTTTTGGAGCACATGAATCTCTTGATTTGCACTCCATCCCCGCTCATCTGCTTTCCTCCCAGAGCTGGAATGCTGTGCTGGAAGGGCAGGAGAGGCCCAGGTAAGTAGAGGGCTCCAGTGCCCCAGTGCATGAGACGCACATGGGATACAGGGACAGCCAGGGGTCTCTGAGCCACAGTTGGGCCCCAGAGGGCTTCATACAGCCCACAATTTGCCCACCACCGGTCTAAAGTGTCCACAAAGGACTGTCATTACCATAGAACAGGGGGTTTGGTCCAGAGTATGTGTAAGATTTTGGAAAGGGTTTGCATCTCCATTTGACATTTTTAAAAGATCCACAAATAAACAAAAGATTGAAAACTGTTGTTCCAAAAGTGATCAGCTAATGCTTCTGGATGCACTGCATGCTCTGTCCACAACAGTGCACCCATGCTGGGGAGTAGGAGGGCAACAGATGTCCCCTTACCCGCATGCAGCATCTAGGCATAACAAGGGAAGAGGAACACTTGGGGAAGAGTGTCTATGGGACTGTTTATGCTGCTGAGATGGGTACAAATTAGCCATGATGGAGATGGGGACTGAATCCTGAATCCTCCCTGCATTGTGTCATCTCACATGGTGAACCTGGCACAAAGTGTGAAGAAATCTGATCCAATTTTGGGGCTGGTGTAGATTACTTCTCCCCCCACACACGGAGTAAGGAACAAAGCAGGGACCATGGATTGACATTCTGTGCTTTTCCCCACACAAAGTAATGTTAGCCTGGGCCTCAATCTTCACTCCCCGCTCCACATATGGCCTCAAAAAAACCAAAATGGGATTACAGCACTGTGTGGATGTTTGTTTACCATATTGTAGGTTTCTTGACTCATTTGTTAGGCGCAGTTTGATTTTTTTAATGTTATTTGGCAGTTGAGTAGTGCAATTTCCAACTTCTTTCACAGACTCATAGAACCGTAGGACTGGAAGGGGCCTCAAGAGGTTTTCTGGACCAGCTCCCTGCATTCAAGAGAGGACTAAGTATTATCTATACACTGGACAGGTGTTTATTTAAGCTGCTCTTAAAAATCTCAAATGATTCAGATTCTGCAACCTTCCTAGGCAATTTATTTCGGTGCTTAACTACCCTGCCGTTTAGGAAGTTTGTCCTAATGTCCAAACTAAAACACCTAATGGATGGTTGAATGTGAAGCTGCTATAACTCCTCAATGTGAATACACATTAGGCTGCATATTATCTCTTTTTTTTAGATTCCAAGGGTTTGTTTTTTTTTAATGTTCTTGGATGGGTGGCTAGCCTATTTAGTTTTCTCTAAAATACAAGAACATTTAGGGACTCAAAGTCACAACAATCCCTTTCAGTTCATCGTATGCTGGAAATATTTGACTATCATGTCATCTCAACAGCTCATTTTCAGCTGCTCTAGTGCTACATACCTACTGCCTACTGCCATTGAAGTTGCTTGGAGCCCAGGAGACTGCCAAAGTCAAAATATAGCTCCAAAAACAGCAAGAAGCCCTTTGGCACTTTATAGACTAACAGATATTTTGGAGCATAAGCTTTCATGGGCAAAGACTTGCTTTGGGTCTGATGAAGTGGGTCAAAAGCTTATGCTCTAAAATATCTGTTAGTCTATAAGTTGCCACAGGACTTCTTGTTGTTTTTGAAGATACAGATAGAAATGGGAATTCTGACATTGGACCATCTACAAGGCTGTCTGCAACTTTGTCCCCATATTTAAGACCTACATGAATTTAAGGCTCTTTGTTATATTGGCAGAATGTGGCCTATCCTCACCTATTTTTCAAATATACTAAATAGTATTTCAAAACTTCCTCAGTTTATATTGAGACATTTAAAAGTACAGTGACACCGTGCTGATGAAGCGGAAAAAGAATTTGGTAGGAAGCACTGAACAAGGGCCCTTGTATAGCTGTTATTTCATTTTAATTGGCTCTTGTTCAGCACTTTACATAGGGGGAAACTGAGATCCCACAGAGAAGCAGTGGCAGGGCTAGGAAAAGAACCCACATTTTGTAATTCTGACCAGAGCACTAGCCACTGGGCAATAGTTTGTCCACTCATGTGTGACCCTGTTGCTGACAGATAAGAAATTAGGCTTACTGACACTGTGATTTTTTATATTGAATCGGCATCAAGATACCTAGCATGTGTGTTCCTGTAATTACAATACACTGGGAAAATTCACAGTGCTCAATGGCTCTCAAACTCACCTGCCAACTGTGTAAGTAGCCTAGGGCTGCAATATATAAAAATAGAAAGAAACTGGCTAGCTAGTTAGCTGTGTGGCGCTCTGCTTGTTGTTGTTTCAATTCACACAAATGGATATGCCTCTTGATTCATCCAGACGTGTCTTGGGTTGTGAGTTTGTGGAAGTGCAAAGCAAACTTGGTAATGTTCTCTTTGCACTTAGAAGCCTGTAATTTAAAACGAAATGGTGGCATAGGAGAGGTAGAGCATAGCAGGCAAAATGCTGTGGGGAGGGGTGTCGTGATGATTCTTTATCAATTTCAGCTCCATCCCCCTATCCATAGTTGACTCTGTTGTACAGTTCAAAGGGATGGGGTTAACTTGGAGTGTGAGAGGTTTAGGACCCGATCCAGAGCTCATGAAACTCAACAGAAATCTTTCTATAGACTTTAATGAGCTTTAGATCAGGACTATATTAGGGAACATCTATTAATTTTAAAGCAAGAAGCTACAGGAATAGTACATTTGAAGAAGGTGCAGCCTGAGCAATAAGAAAGGCAATGATACACACTGTAGAATATCTGTAAAAGAAGTAGGAACTATTTTAATGGCTGTAAAGGATCCATCTTTTTCCCTGCCATCTATCCCACAGGACTGTGTATTTAAAAATGCTGGATCCTCCCAGGTCTGATCACTCATGAACATGTTATTGGCTCAGCAGCATGCCCTTGGAACAAATACATTTCATCCCCATTAACCACAGTTCCCAATTACCAGAAGACACCATTTGCAGATGTCTGAAGCACGGTGGAGCTGTGCTGAGCTTGTCAAGTTGCAGGAGAGGCTCGCATAGCTGCAAAGAACCACTTTCTTCATTGGAGGAATATGCTGATCACTGACTGTTAGCAATAGGGTCAACTGTGAGACCTCTAGCATATGTAGCTGGTTTGGAAGGAGGAAAACGAACGTCCAGAAATTGCAGTGCTGAAACTTTTAGGCCTGACTGAATCCCCAAAAGCCCGTCCATTGAATGAAATCTCATCCCCAATAGGCAACAGTCACTGCTAAAAGGTATCACTTTATCATTCAGTTTGATTCTGTCCCTGGAAGATATGTCAGTTAGGAGCCTGTCCCCACCATGAGGCAAAACTTCCATTAACATATCAGCTTCCGTGGATGGGAATTTGCCGGTGTAAATATTGCAGGATTCATTGCTTAGCAGATTTTACAAGGCCCTAATTATTCAATAAAAGTCTCTATGTATGTTCAGATCCACTCTGTGGATTTCATTGCAGGATCAGGATTCTACGTGTCCACTCCCACAAAGCCATGGCTAATGCGCTGAACAGTAGGTCAAAAAACCGAAACAGTTTGCATACTAGAAATTCCATTCAGAGAGGAAAACATTCACTCATGCATATAAAGCAGAATTTGTACGCTCATTTTTATATTTCTTTTCTCAACATACCTAGAGGACCATTATGCACATCATCATTTTAAGGAAGAAGGAAAAAGCCATCTGCGGCCACCAACTTATATTACTTTTTCCTGCACCAAACTATAAGCAAAAAAATAGTCAATTTAATTGACTCTCAGGCTGTGACATGGTTATGTCAACTTTAAGTGTAGCACGAGGCCCTAATCCTGAGAAGATACACGTATGTATATAACTTTACACAGTTGAGTAGTGGCATTGGCTCCTCTTGGACTGCTCATACAAGTAAAATTAAGCACTTCATAACCCTTTGTAGGCTTGGTCTCTAAAACTGTATGGCTAAAATATAACTCCCAGACAAAGTGAGGTACAGTCCAATCCATTCTTGGAATATGCAGAGGATTATCAAGTAAAGTGATAGCGACTAGTGAAAAACTATAAAGTTCTGAGGAAGCACCAAAAGTGTCTGTAGACTGTAGCCCAGGCAAAGTGTTTTATAGGTGATGAATCAGAAAACCTTACAGTTCTGAAATTTCACTTTCAGAGGAGCCTTCCTTACTCTTGTCAAAACTGCTTTTACAATTGGGAGCAGAGGAGGAAGCAATCAGAAAATGTCCCTTAAGAGTAACTTACACGTGGATAAGGGTGGCTTCCATTTAGATTGATGTACATCCTTATCAGCTTAACTAAGCAGGTAAGGTGTTCATTAGCAAGGCTGGGAGAAATTGAGAGAGAGCGAGAGAGAAAAGAGAATGAATGTGGAAGAGTGAGAAGAACAAACAAGTCAAAGCATTTGTTCATGCTGCAATCTACACATCAATTATCCTGCTGTGCTAATTACCACCTTTCCATACCCCAGGTACCTAAGCATTCACACTTACTCACTCTTTCATGCTTCTGATCAAAAAAAAAAACAAACCACAGTCAGAAAGAAATGATGGAAGCAAAAGGAAGATGAACCCAGAGGTAAAATAAATGCTTAGATCCAAATGTTCTTTACATATGAAGGTATAAATGTGGGTCTATATTGCTGTTTTATAAAATGAAACATTTACAAATACTGTAATTGTAAAAGTATTACTAAGATCTATCCTGTCATTCTGTTGTCTAGCTGCAGAGAGGTTTAAAATAGTTAAGATAAAAAAGAAGTAGGCATTATAGACATTGACTTATGTTTGTAGTGGCATTAGCAAAGCTGTGAGAAAAGAGAGAGAATGAATGTGGAAGAGATGTTACATCGTTAAAGACAATCAAAACAAAAGAGCACTCCAGTAGCACTTTAAAGACTAACAAAATAATGTATTAGGTGATGAGCTTTCGTGGGACAGACCCACTTCTTCATGATCTGAAGAAGTGGGTCTGCCCCACAAAAGCTCATCACCTAATGCATAATTTTGTTAGTCTTTAAAGTGCTACTGAACTGCTCTTTTGTTTTGATAGTATGTAGGCTAGCATGGCTATCTCTCTGTTACCATTAAAGACAATGGCTACTAATTATCAGCTTAGTTTTATGAAGCTGCTCAAAAATTGGACCCAGTGTACAGCTGTATTTGGTTTATTTTTTCCAGACTTGGTGTTACTGATAACAATTAAATCTTCTTTACTGTGAGGAATCCAAAGGCTGGAATCCCTTTTGGTTTGTGGGCCTCCTAGTCAGGGTGCTCATTTTCTCATTTCAGAGTGAAGTTGGATAAAAAAGAAACCTATTTCCTGTAGCTCATTTGATACCTGGTGGGGATGCTATTCAGGTGACAAGGATACAGGCACAGAGGGGGAACAGATGTGATTTACGCACTCATTATCATTTGAATGAGAGTGCAGATAGCCTGTTCAGGGGCCTGGGCATCACCTGGACAGCTTTGCTTCTGATCTTTATCCCATCTGAGAGACCAGGTCCCCCTGACATCTTTAAATCCCTGGCCCCCAGCTGGTGACACACAGAGTTTTATGACAGTAAGCAGTCCTCTGAAGCTCTAGGCACAGATGCCATTCAGAATTGTGCCTTCACACTGTTTTTTTCATTGTGCTCAAGCTTAATCAGGAGTATATCCAAAAAAAAAAAAAAAAAAAGATTAACTTGAGTAATTTCTTTTGGTCGTTCTCCAAAACGCTGTTTGCCACTCATTGTTTGCACACAGACTGATAAAAGAAAGGTCACATTTTACGTACCTGAAGTTGTGTTCCATTATGCTCTTTCAGTGTTCAAGAGCACTAGAAAATAGCATAAAACTGAAGGTAGTATCAAAGAAGGTCCCATATTTTCTAAGCCACAGAAAATTCTCAGTGTTATCATGAAAGATTTGAGATCCCAAAGTTGAAAAACATAATAAACTTTGGATACTTCACCATGGGATGTTTACATTTTACATCTTTTCCTCCTAGTCTTTAGAAAAGGTTTTCAGCTCTTTTGTCTGTGTGTGTATTTTGTGGTTATTTTTAAACTTAAGTTCCATATGAAGAAGCCCACATAAAGAATCAAGTATTGTAAATAAGTGAGATTTGTTAAGATCTCTTTAGTACATTGTGTGGAAATAATTTTTTTCATTTGAAAATCAGAAATGATGAGTGCTGTGTGGCACAGACTGTATTTAAAAATTGTGGAGAGAAAAAAGAAAAACTTGTCTCGAGTCAGGACAAGAATGCAAAACAACCTTGAATAACTTAAACTGTTGTTTTTAACCTTCCCTTATCTCAGGCAGGCTGACGATTTTGGTGGGTAACAAAAAAGTGAAGAGAATCCATGAGAACAAATGCTGTGAGAGTTCATGATTTTAATTAAGTATTGTTTTAAAGAGAAAAATATAATGAACACAACCACATACACATTTTATTTCCCATCTAACATTAACAGTTAAAGAAAACAATCACTATCAAATTACTTCGTTACAGTCCATAATTACAACTCAGGTTGTGCTTAACTGTTATTAACAGAATGTACAGTAATATGTTCTGGCATCGTAATATGTTATTGTAGCATTATAATTAATCTTACAGGAAGTATAATAAATTTACAGTATCAGATTGAAGCAATACTGCATATAGATTTATTAATGCTTTTAATCAGTTCTGGCAAAATTAATTTTGCACTGATTGCTTACATTGGAATTTGCATATACTTAGTGAAAGTAATTTATTTTTTATGGATTCCTTTTTATTAAAATAGGGCATATGGCCCTTCAGCTACAAAACTTTGCTGATTCTTTAGCTAAATTCTAAACATTTTAAAATAACAGGTTTTATATATTCAAGAACATGCAGCTTGGTTTTATGATTTATTTCCACACTGTATGAAGCATTCTCAGTTCTCATATCAACAAGACCACTGCTTATTTTTAGTTTTGATGTCTGTGATTGTGGTCTCTGCATTTGTTGATTTCTTCCCGAGTATATATAAAGTTTGTTTCAAGAATGAAAGCATTGATAAAAAATATTACATTCATATCTTCAAGAAGTAACATAAACATTCAAGGGAATTGCAAAAGTTGAGATATTACAAATTTCCCTGGTGGTGCAGATTTGGACAGTTCACAACAGTGGGAGAGTTGAGATAAAAACCATCAAAACTGAGTTTTACCATATTTTAATTGTAAAATTATAAGCTATGATCTTGATCCTGCAGTCACTAATGTATGGGTTTTTGGTGGAACTGCTCACTGAACAACTGTGAGTGTTTGCAAGATGAGACTGTGTAATTACAAACTGGGAATACCATAATCTTAGCTAGGCCAAAAGTGCCTCGTACTTTGCGAGGAAATTCAGATGTTTTTGCCCTTTCCCCGAATAGTAGTGATTTCAAAAATAAATAAATAAATATACAAATATTTATAATTAAACCAAAAACATCATGAGTTCCAAAAAACGTCATTTTAAATTGTTCCCCTGACTAGTCAGATGGTGGTAACCACAGAAGGAAGAGACTAAAAATACATGAACTCCCCTCCTTGTTTCAAAATACATTTATGCATAGTGAGGGCTCTCCTCTACTAGTAACGTCAAAAAGAAGAAAAGAAACGAGGCACAGATCAGACAAATCTGTTCACTGTGAGTTTTTACACTGACACTACAAGGAACAGGATCAGGGTTGTAGACTTCAGAAATGAATAAATTCAGATTATCCATTTGTAGGTTAGTGTTGACCCATAAAATAGCACCATAGTATGAGCTGTTCTGATACAAAATTACTGCTTACTCAGTGCAGGTCTAAAACAGGTGTAGTGGTTTTTGTTTATTTACAAAAAATATCTGTGCTAATCTAACACTGAAGGAAGTTCCAGTTTGACTGAAATCAAAACAGTAGGTGCTATTTAGAACAAATAATCTCAATAGGTCAACTGTTTTTCATAAATTCTCTCTGTGTAGTTTTCTGACTCCCAATAATAATGCATTTACATTTGAAAAACATCATGCTGTACAGTGGCTCTCTCTCAAAGACAATTTGCCAAGTTATTATCCAACCAGGCTACCTATGTGCCATGCTCGCCACAATAACTTGTAGAAGGCAGATCTCCAATAAAACTGAATTATCAGGTATGAATCATTCTGATCTGCACCAAAAACTTAATTTGTGAAGTGAAATTATCATCAAGGATTAATTGGAGATTTTTTTTTAAATAGTGGCTTTATCTCCTACAAACCTCTTGCATTCCACTGTATCTTAATTGAAACGTAGGTTCTGTACTTTTTGCTCAGGGCTTTTGATAAGTGTTTGCAGGCTATGTAAACTTCGGAATAATAACTGTTACTGAGCCAGAAGTTTTCTTAAACATCTTTGATATCAGTTTGTGCAGTATTATTCTGCTTTGTAAGATAATGTGTTATCAATATGTTGTCAGATAGCTTCAGCCTAGAAAGGGATATGTTTCATAGTTGCTTTCAAACTACTCTATTTTTTTAAGGGTGTAGGCCATAGATCATGCAGCTGTCAGCAAACAGATAATCTTGATGACTAAAGTGAAACCAACAGAAGAAAAAAGGTGTCCAACTTCTATCTCAAGAAACACTTAGGGAGGACTTGGTTAGTAAATTAGAGCTAAAAGGATTAGGGAGGAAAAGGTATTTACCTTTACTTGTTCATTTCAAATAGGTGTCTTCTTGGTCTTGTTAGAGAAATTTCCTGATAATATTGGGTGCAATAAAATCTTGCTCTTCCCTTTTATTTTTAACCTCTGTCAAATGAATGTCAGTGTGATTGTTTTAGTTCAGTAGCCAGAGAAGAGCTTGAGGTTAAAGGAATTTTAAAATATGTGTTTTCTCTGGTGCGCAAGTGGTCTGAGGCATTAGGTTGCTTGTGTTAGATGAAAGTGCTTTCATGAGGAAGATGAGCATAGCAGTATACTGTGGCTATCTGCCTGACTTTTTGCCACACCCAGAATTTGAGCTAAGCTGCCATGTACTTACTGTCAGTGTCAGCAAATTCCACTACCTGAAAGTGACAAGAAGGAACTTAGGAGGGTGTGTAAAGTGTATGTTGGGGGCTGGGTGGGGGGGGTCACCTCTAGTGGCATCTGGCCACGATGTCTCACTCAACAACCTGGAGCAAGTGGAAAGAGATTAGAAAAGGGGAGTGTGGTCAGAAAACCAGCTTTAAAGCAGGCCTTCTGATAAAGGTTTTGGTGTTCAAGCAGAGCTCTATCAATGACAGCTAGATTGTTACAAGCATGTACATCACCCTGCTTGAGTAAATTTGCAGCTGGAGTGGTTTGTTTACATGGCATTGAGGTGGCAAAACGGGGAAAGTTTGTGAGGGAGCTGCTATTGCTGGAAGGGGTGGAGGAGGCCTTTTGTTTTCTGATTCATATAAAACTGACTTTTTACTAACTATCAGCTAGGCCAGAAGTTATTTAAAGGATTCTTAGAAAACACATTGACAATAACAACAACCAAATGTGAGCAGGAAGGGCTGGCTTACAATTTGTCAACTGTCTCATTGATTGCTACAATCAGGTTAATGTCCGTTATGAGGGGATTTGGAGACATAAGTAAGGAAAACATAAGATAAAATAAAAGAACCAATGCCTGTAAAAAGGGCTCTGCTGTGGAGAACAAATGTGTATCTACCCCTTGCCTGTAGGGCATGGGCGTCCAACCTTTTGGCTTGCCTGGGCCTCATTGAGTGAAGAGGAATTGTCTTGGGCCACATATAAAATATATAATATAGTTAATGTATATAAATCACATAATAATGTTAAAAGTTTACGATCTTGTGGGGCTGCATTACTAGCTGTCCAGGGCCGCATGCGGCCCGCGGGCCGCAGGTTGGACATGCCTGCTGTAGGGTATCCCTAGAAGCCTTACTCACATGAGTAACCTGTATTCACTCAAGAGGTCCCATGGAAGCCAGTACTTCCAGACTGTGCTGTCTCCCAGTTTAATGTTTCTTATGCTGAGCAACAGATATTATTTACTTGATGACATGCAAAAGTGTTAAGTGCTTTGATATCCATGAAATACTATATCTCCTCAAGAGACAGTAAAAGCCATTTTGGATCACAGGTTACATATATTTATCTTGCAGACAGATGAACTGCAGAGAAAAAACTTTATCATTATTTGTTCAAAGTGAAAGCATTTTTAGAAGTTGAAAATTCTTCACTGCAATCATTTCTCTCCTGCCTACAAAAAAAAAAAACAGCCCAGCACAGCATTTATGTACCTTTAAAATATTATGTATGTTATTACTTGTTTTATCAATCTTGAATTCATTGGTGTCTTTGAAGAAAATGTAGCTGGTGGGCTTTTTTCTTTTTTTTTCCAATAAAGTTGTAGGATCCCTTTGAATTTAGAAAATGTTGGCAATGTTGGCAGGAAAGACATGCAGCATTTCAAAGTTCTGGTGCAGAAGAAAAAGATTCTGAATAAAACAATTTTATGTGATTTTGCAGGTGGTTTGAGCTATCATTTTATATGTACGTTTGTACTACTGCTCATTGGAATGTTCATATAATACTGACCTAATTATGCATAGAAAAAAGATAAGCCATTTACTTGATTCATTTCTTCTTTTTAAATCAAGAAAGGAACAAAAAGGCTCCTATTTTCTGAAAGAAATTGTTCGCTTTTATTGCAGAAAAGTAGCAGCTTGTGCAGAACTAGAACTGTAACAATTTTATATTCCAAAGGTTTTGTGTGTATTCGGTTAGTTACAGTAATTATACCCAATAACTGACAGCCAAAATCACGTAGGAGAAAGCAAAGGCTGTTTTCTCACACAGGCCCTGCTGCAGAACATCTGCTGAGAGATTTGCATATTAATTAACCCATATTAACTCTAATTATTCTGGGAAATTATCAAATAAATTGAATTTTCTAATTTTAACCTTTCTTTTACTTGACGCGTGTCGAGGCTGAGAGGACGCACCAGGCTATCTCACCTGGGCAATGAGCAAAGGATCTTTTCTCCCCTTTTTGCTCCTTTAGACCTGGGGCAGCCTGGGGAGCTTTTGTGTGTCTTGTGCTTTTTTGGCTTCTGTGCTTGGTAGGGTCTCAGTGCATTTGTTGTGAGATGGAACATGTGTGCATGTGAGCACAGATGGTGGATTTATACAGGGGTGAGGAAAGGTGGTACCTCAGAACAGTTGAGCAAACCTTAAGTTTTTTTTCCAGCCTGTTGTTTAGGCCTGAGCAAATAAATGGGAGTTTAATTCAATTAGATCCTGGCTTTAGTCAGTGCCTCATGACAGAAATTATTCAATATTTTTCCCCTCACATTGTTTGGTTTACACATCACTGACTGCCTTGCTTTTGTACTCTGTTTAGAGTGACCATAATGTGTTGAGCTTTTGTGTCTGCCATGTCACCGTCCCTTTCACTGTTGTCTGGTATTGTCAATTGTGAGGTGCAATGATGCTATTTTGAAAACAGGCGGACAGAAGGGTTTAATGTGTTAGGAACAGGGCCTGCACTTTCAAAGAAGTAAAATATTTAAACAAAGGTTCACACCAATGTTTATAAAGGTATGAATTGAAATAGAATGTTAAACAGGGAGACTTGGGAACGGGAGCTGAAGTTCTGATACCCAGCCCTCTGAGGTTTAGCATGCTAAGCATCTGAAACTAAGCAAAAATTCAGATTGAAATCTGTACAAAGCATAGCATTAGCATATTGAGTTTAGAAGCATTTATTTGTGTTTGACTAAGTTCTGAAAGAGTGATGCTGCGGTTTGTTGGTAGTATCTTAGATGTCTTCAGAAACAAGATGCTGTTGTAAAACACACACACACACACACACACACACACACACATATCCTTTACAAACACCTTTGCAAGTCAGCAACACCTCCAGTGTAAGATCTGGAAGTCCTCATTTCCACCTTAATGGTTCCCACTCTCCCCCTCACCACTACCATCCCCTTTGAGTTGTTCAGGTGATCCACTGTTGTTATCCTTGAGCAGACCTGATCTTTCCCATTAAATCCGTTGATGGGCTAGGAAGCAGCATATTACCTGAGTGTAACATTTGTTAGACACAAGATTTCCTGTTGATGTCAGCAAACTGTAGAAACCAAGAAAAACCACCAACTAGGCCTGCCAGAAAAGCAGGCGGAGATTTGAAAACAATTATTTTTATGGACAGGATAGACCTGCAGAATGCTTTTGCATGGAGGTTTCTTTCCAGACAAATCTTTCTTTCCAGACAAGATACGACTACTTCAGAAAAAGGTAGGGTTAAAATTAAGAGGGAGTTTTGCTTTAAAACTTTCAACAAAATTATGACTGCTACCTCTGAACTGAAAATTTAAGTTAGTGAGGTTCTAAGTTGTGGGTTAAAATGTTTCATGTAAAATGAGTCAGAAGTATAGCTATTAATCTCTGGGGTGGAGGAGGATAAAATGCCAACAGCTGTAAAACTGCTAAACAAATATGGAGTGTTTTGTTTTGATTTTTTTGTTGTTAGTATTTTCCTATGTTACAAAATGACCAGTCTGTGCTTTGCAGACTACTGAGACATATTCTGGCATTTATAGACTTTACACCTATTACGTGCTTTTAAAGTTGAGCAACCCCTTTGGAGGAAGGTGATAGACACAATATCTATTTACGCAAGGACACATTTCCCTTTTCTTTATGTTCAGTTTATTCAAGGTTTTGTTTTCAAGGTCTTATTACTATAAAACTTAAAGCTAGACAAGGTCTGCCCTCATGTCAGATAACAACAGCAAAACAATTTTGATGGTTCAGTAGCTTATTATTTCATACTTCCAGGTCCTAAATAAATTACAGTTATTTTCACATTCTTCATGAATATCCTTCAGGCATGATAATAAGAGTATTTTTCTGTATAGACTTTTAATGCGTCTTTTTTTGCAAGTTGATTTAAAATATTTTGTTGAATTGTCATGTATCCTAATAATTAAAGGGTCTTGATAAATTCCTTTTGCTGTGATGCTTATATTGTTCAGAGATTTGACATATTTAACAAATCATTGCTGAACTGTTGGCAAATAGAGGGGTAAAATGCATTGAAACATGGGAGTGCAGCAATGGCTTTTGCATCTTTTTTTCAAGCATTCCTTTGCTGTAGCCTTGCTGATGAAGGTTCCTTCCCCACCCCCACCCCCACCATCATCAAACCCAATTATTGACTTGGGTTTTGAAGTGCAGATTATCAAGGTATTATTTCCTTGGAAGTGCAAGAATAGTGTAGATGTAGAAAGCAAGAGAAACTGTGTAATTTTCTAAAGAAGAGAAAGCACAGGTTGAGAAATCTAAATGACTCAATGTCTGAAAGAAATATGGTGGGTTTTTTTTCTTGCAACAACTGTACAATGCCTCTCTAAAAAAAAATTAAAAAGCATGGGTCAAATAAGGTAAGTAACACCGTTCTAAGTTTGCCATAAGATAAAACACAGATGTTTGTTTTTTATTTCTAAAGCTGCTCAGTTGCAAGGTATGTAGACAGTTAAAAGTACTGTATTACAGTCCGGGAAAGCCATGATTGAAACGCTGCCTGAGTGATAAGTGTACTCGTGATATAGGACCAAATCCTGCTCCTACTGAAGTGGTGGAAGTTGGCCATTGAGTTCAGTGGAAGCAGGACTATGCCAAGCAAAATAATGGGGAGAGAAGAGAAACATCATGGAATTATTTGTCAATCTTTTTTTCCTTCCTTGTTCTAGAAGCCAGGACTTGGAGAAGTGACAGAAGTTAACCCAGTTATCACTTAGAAGCTGCAAGTCACTATGGTCAATAGATGACTTCAGCTACTAAGCTTTTCACACCTCGATAGTTAAATTTGCACTAGGGATTTCCAGTGTGTGTCCCTGTGGCCCCAGAATTAGACTTTTTCCCCAAATTCATTCTGGGATGGCACTGAGGTATGAAAGAATTGTCTCATAACTTGTTCTGTTGAAGGATCTCTCACTATTGCAGGGTTTGCATGCTCAGCATGTTAAAAACTGCACAGTCAAGGGAATTCAAGTCATTTGACAGGAAGTGTAGATCCTGTTCTTTCTCTACTGGCCAGCTGAGAGCAGTAGTTCAGGTCCTGCTGGGTTGTTACATTCTTGTTCTTTATTTCTCTGGGGCTTGGGAGATTGAGCAAGAGCAGTTTTTCTTCCTTTAACTCTTCTTCTTCTTCTACAAAATGTATCCTATTTGGTGCTTTTAGGAAAATATTTCCACAGGGCTGCTATCTGGAGGCTCCCCTTACCCGGCTCTGTCACTTCTCTCAAAATGGCAGAGTGGCCAAAGAAGCACAGCAACATATCACAGAATGCAACTGGAGGAGAATTGTTTTGCCCTCACCTTGTAAGTCCACATCCTGCCAAAGAAAGGGCCTCAGAGTCAGACTGCTGAGAAGCAACCTATTTCACCTGCCACAGTCATGGTTCCTCCCGTGAGCACCAGGACCACACAGGCTAAATTCATTTTCTTCAAAGCAAAAGAGCAAAACCCCAAGAGTCACCTGGTCAGCGGGGTAAGTGAACATCTACCCTCTTCCAGAAGCTGCCATGCCCATACAATTTATTAGGAATTATCCCTGGTTGGTAAAGAAGGATGTGTCCTCTCTTCCAGCAATGTAACAAGGCTGGCCTATATTCTTGGGGGTCTCTCCACATTCCCTGACTCTTCTTCATCTGAGGATGTGAAGAGATCTCACTTCCAGCAGAAAATTCCAACTGATGATTTCCAGGTCTCAAAAAAGCAAATTACCTTTTTTAACCAAGAAATCTTCTTTTTCACATAAACACTAACATTAAAAACAACAACAACACCCTCCCATGAATAAATCTTTGAAACATAAAAGAAGATATAAGAAAATATATACTTTTGGGTCTTCTTTCTCCTCAGTCTGTAATGGCTGCCCTGTGAAAAGGGAACTATCAGAGTGAAAATCAGTCCAGTTTGATGAAGCCTAGTGTCTTTGATTTCTTTCCCAAGAATTCATAGACACAGTGTGCAGGAGTTATCAATACTTTTGGCATAGAGCCAGAGAAAAAAGAAGAGGCTAAGATATCCACCTGCCTTCAGAATCAAAACCGAATGAAACTATGCATCTGCATTCCTTTCTCAAGGACATCCTCAAAACAGAATAAAAAAAAAACCCGAAGGAAGCAAAAAGAAACAATGCAAGCCATGAGGCTGTACATAATTTAAGGCACTAAAGCTAACACAATTTCCATTCCCCATTCTGAAACCACAGTAGCATTTTTAACTAAGGAAAGAGTGATTATGTCTGAGAAGGGTTCTTCAGAGACCCTACTGATGAGAAAGTAGAAAGAAACCTGACATCATTTTGAATCCCTATCCAGTCTACCTTCAGGTATCTCTTTCTACTGTTTCTTTCTCAGAGGCAGTGATGTCTTGGTGTCACAATTTAAAAAAATGTGAATCCTCTGAGCTACTAAGACTTCCTCTCTCTTGAGGGAGAGAAAGACAACGCAACAGAGATACATTAGGAGACTCAGAGGAATGTTCTGTTTTACAGTGTATTGAGAAAGGAGAGTTGAGTGGGTGATAATACTCTTGCTGATGTGAGTTTCACAGGAGTAATGAGTTTTGAGAAGGAGTTTGGAAGAAGAATGGGTAGATGCTAGTTGCATTCACCCATTGAAGCAATTTCAGGAATAGTAGGCAACAAAAAAGAAGGTTGAGGATGAGCAGGAGAACACAGAAGGAGAAATGATGGAGGAATTATTGGTGAATGCCAATAGACAGCTTAGGTGTCTGTATAGGTGATGCATATTTTCCATTCAGAGCAGTGGCATCTAACTCTGTAGCCAGAACACAGAGTTGGCTTAGAACATGAACCATGAATTCTTTGTTCTTCTGTATTATCCAGAGCCAAATTTTTACGTAAGTCCATTGAAACAGTGGACCAGATTCTTTAATAATCTGGAGTAATTCAGTTTCACTCAATGCAGTTACAATGGTGTAAAATTGGTGTAGTAAAACGAAGATTATTGACCTGAAATACCAAGACATATAAACACTCATGGTTTGTTCCTTGTTAAGTCCCACCAAAGGAATATAAGTACTGTCTCTAAATACGAATAGATCTTTCAATGATACTTCCCAAAGGGATATTCTCACAGAGGCTCCTACTACATTAACTCTTTGATATCCAGCATCTTCAGGATGGGGAGATTGCCGATTAATCAAATATTCTGGATAAATAGAGAGTACTTATACTGGATGGAAGAGTGCAGGAGCCTGCTCATGCTCTGTACACAAACCCCAGCTCCGGCTCCCTGTAGTTTTCTTCCCGGCTCTGTGCTCAGGTCTGTGCTGAGACACTGCACAAGGTGTTGGATGGTCACAGGCTGGGGCTTGGGCGTGGGCAGGAGGAGGCAGTTTGCAGCTGCCGTCTCCCACCTCTGGGGCTCTGCAAAGCCCTCCATGGAAGAGCCCCACAACATGGGGAGGGGGATGGCTCCGCAGGGGGAGCTGCAGCTGGCTTTGCAGTGGGTCTCCCCAGCCACCAGTTTTCCCCTCTAAGAGCAGGTGGCTTGCTGCAAAGCCCACGCGGGAAGCAGGTGGGCTTTGGGTTCAGCCAGGCCCAAGCACGGAGAGAGAAGAGGAGCCTGTGATGTGAGTGCAGCCAACAGGCTCCTCTGCTCTCTCCATACTCCAGTCCAGTGTCCCCTGACCAGAGGTACTCAGTTCTGAGTTATGCCGGTTATTTGAGAGTGCCAGTTACTCAAATACTGGTTAAACAGAAGTTTACTGTATTCACAATAAAGTTGTGAATCTGCAGCCTCACAGACAACCCCAGAAAAACCTGCATTAACTCCTCATCTTGTCCAGCCAAATGCACAGCATAATAAACATATAAACCTTGTAGGCTGAAACAGACAACTGTATGCCCGACTATTAGTACCCAACTTCAGATAAATGGGCTCTGAGGATGGTAGAGAACAGTTACGCATGAGATCTCAGTACAGTTCCTCATCCACTCTCCTTTGATTAAATTAGCATTAGACAAATCCACAATATTCCCTGGAGACTTTTCTGAGTAGTTTCACCCTATCTTTTCATTCCCATGAGGCAATTCAATTGTAGTTCCCTAAGACATGTACACAGATGCAGTGCAAATCACCACCATCATCACCACCACCACCACAATTGTCCCCAGATGCTCAGTACTCATCAAAACCAGGTCAGGATTACGGCAAATCAACCTATAGCTCTCCCTAAACAATTTGCTAACCCAAACCACTGTTTCCTTATTTATATGAACTAAATGATCTATACTCTACCATGAAAAAAGCTACATAGGTATAAAAATATTAATTCATTTAGATTTATAAAAATACACATCTTTTGCTCTGGATGCTATCCAAGCATTCCGAAACACACCACTTAGAAAATCCCCAAACTCCCGTACAATGTGCCAAAACAAACTACTCCCAATTTATCCACCTACTTCAAACACTTACATAAATTTGGGAAAATAGCTGTCCTAAAGGTCATCAATGGGCAGATCGATGGGTTCCAGAATTAAGGACAGGGTACCAGGCCCACAGCTGTACACAGTAAGGGCCTAAACAAGAAGAAAGCTGATTGGACGACCACACAGTAAGATAGGACGAGTGACTCTCAACTAACACATTTAATTTTGATGCCAAACACATTGAATCCCAAAGAAAAGAACCGTTTGCTATTATTTTGAATAATGCAGTAAATGTAACCTTCCCTGAGAAAAAGCACACAGAGCCCAGGCAACAAGAGATCTCTTTCACCCCAAATAAACTCCCTACTCTACATCTTTCCTCCAACTTCAGTAATAAGCTAAAAATACTTTAAAAAAAGAGAAAAAAAAAGTAAAAGTCCTCATAGTGCTAAAAAGGCCGGGTAAACTCTTCTGGGTCTCGAATGTCCCTCAGTCTTCTCTTGTAGGTTTCACATAGCTCAGATTGCCTAACCCAGGGACCCCTTTACCACTTACAATTAGCTTCCCTAGCCTAAAAATCTGGATGTTGAGAGGGAAATATTTTTGCGTGCAGCTGTTACAACTCTAAGTGCTTCAAATCCATACTAAAAAATCTGGATTAAATGCACTCCACTAGCGTACACAAAAACACTGGGTATCACTCTTAAAATTCCTGCAAGCATGATTAAACAAATCACTAAACACCAACTGGAAGTCCAAGCCAGACCATTAAGTAGCTTTTCAAGCTTAGACTTCAGATCTTCTATCACTTTCATGGTGCTGGATTTTTCTAATGTATCTGGATTTCTGAAGACTGGGACCTAACCTTATTCCTCATGCTTGAAGATCCCCATGTTCTGAGTTCTGATTTTGAGAAAACCCTTATGGTCTATTCATTAGAACCATCATTGCCATAGCAAATACCACTAGAGTTTCTGAAGTTATGTTTATTCTGAACTTAACTGCATCTTTCATGAGAACGAGAACATTTCTTGTTCTAATTTCTTCTGGTGTGAAAAAGAGTGGGTCATCTAAGATGTTGCCTCTTATCACATCTCTTGAACTACCCCTGGTTCCTCTAGATATTAAAAATACCCATCATTCATGGAATGGTGGAATTGAAATAATACACCTGATCTTAGCCATGAAGGCCAAGAAGACATTAGGTAAGGCATTTTCTGTTTGACAACAGCAAGGAAATATAAGGCCAATGCTTTTACTCCACACTATCATACATAAAGTGCTGGCACTCCTATCGTGATTATTACACACTGAACAATCAGCCTGAAAATCTACTCTCTCCTCCACACACATAAGAATTATGTGTGTAACTATTTTTGATTCATACCCTTTGTTTTCATTCATCCTGCCCTGTGCTCTGCTAGCTGGGTTTGATTTAGGACCAGGGTCAGCAACCCCCAGAACAGGTGTCAAGAGTGGCACATGAGCTGATTTTCTATGGAACACAAGGAGGGAGCTCAGCCCCGCCTCTTCCCCCACATGCAGCCGGGAGCTTGCTCAAAGTCATGCTGCCTGTGGATCAACAAAAGGCCAGCTAATGCTACCAACTACCATGTAAATGGTAAAGTTCTGCATCTTAATTTATTAATTAATGAAGCTGTTATAAGTAGGACTATTAGTGACTTTAAAATTATCACTGGCACTTGGACCATACAGAGAGGTCAAAAGGTCAAATTTCATCACTGCCTCGGAAAGGTTGCTGACCCCTGGTTTAGGGCATTGAAAGGAGAGGGTGGGGAAGGAATCCTCCCATGTTCACAGTGTTGAAGAGGCAGCAGAGATACTCCATGGCTGTTATTGTAACCTGGAGGATGCAGGAGCTCCTGCCTCTTTCACTCCTCCTTCCCAGATAATACTGATGGATCTTTGATCTTCCCTCAGCTTGTTCTTGTCCCAAAACACATTGCACAGGGATAAGGCACAGTCTTTACAGAGCTTTGCGACATTGAGGTTGTTTTCTTCCTCTACCACCACCTCTGTAGCAGCAGTGCTCCAGAAGAGATGAGGTAGAGTAGGCATTTTTGTTTTCAAAGCACTTTTCAATTCTTCACTAATTCTGACAATACTGGCATTTACTAGGTATCTTCCTCATTTTATAGAAGGAAAACCAGAGAGACAGGCAGAGGCCTACACTTTCAAAAGTATTACTTTAGAAGTCTCAGTTTGGGAACTCAGAAATTTAGGCACCCAAAATTACTGGACATCTTTGAAAAAATCAAGTTAAGTGATGTGCCCAAGGCTATACAAAATGTCTGTGTCAGAACAAAAAATTAGCACTTGAGCATTTTTGGCTCACCACACTATGCTTAAATTTTTTCTCCCATCTTTCACTCTAGAGGGGATTATTCACACAAATTCCCTGCTTTGATCAGTGAAAAAGCTGATCCCCTAGTTTGCAGTTTCCTCATCTTACTGGTTATGTTACATCTTTAAGAATACCTGACATCAGTGAGAGTTGTCCTGTGGATTGGGGGCAGTGTATGGCCCTTACGCATAGTTTTTGCATGTTAATACAGGAAAAAGTGATTTCTTATTTGTTCTGTAACTGTCAGAATAATGTACAGAAAGCATGTAAGTATGAAGAGGGGTTAGTTAGGTAATGTTGAACAGAGCATCTTCAAGACAAGACTGTAACCACTGTACTTCAAATGTCAGACTAATTATTATCAGCATTTAAATGTTATTATGGGCCATTTTTAATAGTGGAATTTTTCAGCAGGTACTGTAATGGTCAGAAGAAAATGTCACATGTAGCTTCTGCTGTTGCATTGTTCATAAAAGTGCAACTTTTTTCTTTTTTTTAAAAAAGGAAAGGTATTTCCACAGACAGCAAAAGGAACAGCTTGTTTGCTTAAATGTGACTGTAAAATTAATCCATATGCTGATACTATTTGAAGTATCATTTACTTTCAGGAAGAATAGAGGAGGTGCTATAATACAGTTATGTGAAGTGCAAATAATGCTTATTAGAGATAAACCCCAGACCCTTTCAATGTAGTTTTTAGAAATTCATAGTCAGAAACATAATACTAATCTGAGTTGTTACAGAACAATTTAAGTATCAGCTTTATACTCTCTGGTATCCCCCTATTACTCCTACAGCTTTAAAGAAAATGAAATTTTACTAAAATGCAGCACAAAATGGCATGATGTAATTAATTCAGATATTCTCCATACCTACATAGTTCAATCTGATCCTTCACTTACCATGTCAACACAGTATTCCATGGCAAATTTCCCTATAATATGTACAGTACCTGTGTATAATTATGAGCACATTTTGCCAATGCAACTGTTACACAGATTTGTAATTAATTCCTTTGAAGATTGCTGTTCGAGTTTTGGATACTGATGCTGGTTTTGGACATTTATTACTGCTCTTTAGTTGGCTATTTGCTGTGCCTCAGAGACAGATGTAAAATTAGTGTCTAGTTTGAGCCAGCAAACAGTACATCTCTCCTCCTGTTTATTGAATTGCAGGGAGGAATTCTTTGGGCTCCCACTTCTTTGTGGTTTTGAAGTAACAGTGTGTTTTTGTGCCAGCCATGTAGCTTCAATGCATGTGTGAAATTTTCTTGAGGC
>NC_134144.1:52669509-52704509 GCF_033958435.1 Carettochelys insculpta
CTTTCTGTACTCAAAACATTTTTTCACAAAAATGAGAAATACTTTGTTTTGTGTGCCAATAAGAATTTGAAGTGTGCTTGGACCTCCTAGATACTCAGTCATTTGATTGGCTCACCCACTTCCCCACATCCCTCACCCCAATTCATTACAGGCTAATGTGGGAATTCCCCTGCTTCTCCACGGTTCTTTGTTTGTTTGTTTGTTTGTTTGTTTTTGTTTTTGATTAATCACTTTTGGATGCTTTCTTGATTTCATTTCTTGCAAATACAGCTAGATCTAAAACTTTTCAGGAACTCCATTACATCTCCAATCCTAAGTATAGTTGTTTTTGCATATAAAATGAAAGAAATAGATTATATATTTGTGTATGTGTGCAAGGATGAGAAAAGGGAGGGAATTTGCAGATAAAGAAATGGAATGAGAGAAAGTTGTATATATTTGTACAGCCCTGCAAATCTGTGGATATCTGATTTATATCTGTGGGTATAGGCTGATGTATGTGTGGATATCTGTGGCTCATTTTAGCGGATATGGATGCAGATGTGGATACAAATTTTGCATCTGGAACCCTGCAAATTTGCAGCTAGCCACTTTATATCTACTAATATCCACAGATCATTTTTGCAGATGCAGATACCAATACCACTTCTATATCTGTTGAGAGATCTATGTATTTGCTTCTTTTTTGCCTGTGGAAATCATTTGGTAAGCCAGATTTTCAAACATGTGCATTTCAATTGTTCCCACTAAGTTTGTGTGAGTACCTGTTGTGTCTGCACTGGCAAATCATCAATAAGAAATCAAAGTGATAGGAACCTTAGAAAATCTACCGTATGTTAATAGATCAAAAAGATCACTAATCTATCCATTGCTAGTCTGCATCTAGCTCCTCTTTATAAACCTATTGTAAAATACCTCAGCCCAGAAACTTCACCAAAGCAAAGTGGTCCATAACAGATAGCTGGATAAATAGATAATTCAGTAGAATAAATACTCATTGTCATGTGAAATACAGTAAACTCTCTATTTAACGGACTAATAGTGAGGAATGGGTGTCTGTTAATGCCAAAAGTCCATTAAATCTGAATCTGAAGGACTGGAGGCACCCTGCAAGGTGCACTAGGGAGCATTCATTCCGAGACCTGGGAGGAACCCAGCTGGCTTGGGAGAGAGAGCTCGACTGCAAGCTCTTTGCACTGTTTACAGAGTGAAGCCTCTGGGTTCGTTTGCCTCATGCTGCTCATCACACACCTCCGGCCCTGGGGCCCCAGCCACTGCAGTGACCCCAGCAGCTCCTCCAGCTCCGGCTGCTCCAGCTGCTCCTGCAGCACAGCCACAGTGGCATCTCCACTCCAGCGGTGGCAGCTGCTCTGGTGTGTCACCGGCATTTATTTGGTGGGCAGAGGCCTGGCAGACAGTGTCCATTATTTCTGAAGTCCATTAAATCAGGGTGCATTAAATTGAGGGTTTACTGTAATCTAGTTTGGGGGTACAAATCAATACTTTGCAAATGCAAAGGAGGCACAGACCAATTAAGCAAGCATATTGGAGCTGTCCACAATTGAAACTTTATAATTTTATAATTTCCTCACTTCAAGCCTCTATAATTAAAATGAGGATGATATATCAAATAGCAGATACGTGAAAATATTTTTAATAGATAAGACTGATTTGCTGTCCAGAACCCTTGCTTTTGTATTTGCCATCACTTCATATAAACATGCCTGTTTGTCCCAGGTAAAAATAATTAACTTTCAGTTGACTGATTGTTAGAAATAAAAAAAGCTTTTTCCTAGCACACTGATTATTGGATCTAATATCAGAAAAAGCCTTTCATTTAGCCCAAATAAATACCTCTGCTTTTCACCACTTGCTGTAATGTTTAAAGTAAATAAGTTCTTGTCCGGCTAGCATGATTGAATTCATTTAACTGCAAGAACAAAGCCATTGTATAGAGGCTTAGAACAGGCCTTTTCTCTGTTTCCTTTAAAAGAATCTTCCTTGTTACAGCAGTGTGTTTGCTAGCTTTGTAAGCTGTTCCATAATTTGCAAATGCTAAAGATGCATGTGCTTATTTCACAGAAGAAATGAAGGAGGAATATGACACTATGGGGCCTGAAGCCGCAATTCAGACCACTGGAAACAATGGTACAGGTAAGGCAAATGGTCCATTTGAAGATCCTGTTTGTTGTGTATCATTTAGAATTAGCTGTGGATGAAGAGAAAAAGTGGCTAAACAATTTATTTACATGTCTAGCTGAGCAACTGAGAAATGTTTAAATAATTATTCTGTGTTTAATCCCCATTCTGTATCCCCCAAATTTGGTTACAATGGTAGAAACTGGATATTCAGTGAAAACTCAGCCTGTCTTTTCCACATCATGCCTCAAACCCACTAATTTTAACTGCATTCTTGTAAGCTAATAGATTTTAATATTATGAGGAGACATTCTCCCGACCAGGATGAATAAACTAGCGTTTCCACTGGCTGGCCAACATATAGTAGTCTTTTAATGAGAGAGACTGTACACAAAAGAGAGACTGTACAAATAACTTGAAAATAAGCACGCGGTGCACTCTTCATGCCAACCCCAACTTCACAGGGCACAGGCAGTAATATACTTCTGAGAATCCAGACATCCATTCACAAAGACAAACATACCCCCCAAGAATATATATGGATACATGAACACACTTTGAATGCATATTCATGAGAGAAATTTGTTTCTAGCCAATCTTCTTTTTATACTTTCCATATCTTAAAATCCAAACCTTTCCGTGAAAAAAGGAAGGGGACATATTTAACAGTTATCATTTTCAAGTTAGCCTTTTTTTCCTGTAGCTTCAAAAGGCAGTATAAATTTTCTGTTACTTTTTTTTCATGCAAATGAATTCTGGAGTTTGACCATGTTCTTCCAAAGATCCTTTATCATCTTTGGCGTAGCTGATTTTCATGCATTACTCCACATTCACTTTCCTTTCTGCTAAATTTACCATTTGAGATGTTGTGGATACGTCTTCCTATCTTCTCACGTAAATATCGAGATATTTTCCAGCACAGGTAGATTGCTGTGCATCACATTATAATATTTGACTCATAGATACCATCCTCCAGAAATATTATAAAAGTTGGCACCCAAATGTTATAAGGATTTTATTACACACACATCTTTGTTTCTGGTACACACCCACATAAAACCTACAATGTCCTTACTAAATAACACAAGAAATGTACTTTCTAATTCTTGTGGGAGAAAATAGAAAAATAAAAAACTTGTCAATTATTTTTCATACATTACATTTATGCCTATGAAAGTAATAAGTAGGTTAGAATTAAGTTACCGTTTATCATTATATATATCCTTTCTAAAGTTGCTACACAGAGTCAGACATAACAAATATTCTAAAATCACTTGGTTTTTCAATATATGTTAATACAGTGAAGTCTCATACATGGCATTTGAAGTAACAGAACATGAAAGGGTTCAGATATTTGATTCAGTTAAGTCTGGATTCTTATGTGAAATACTAACACCACAAGCTTTCAGGTGTCCTCTTTGGCTTTTTGACTATCTTTGAGCATGTTTTTCTGAACATAATAGGCCTTAACCCCTTCCTACTTGTTACATTGTCTGCTGCAGTGGAAAGGGGAAATGAGTTTCTGACAGTCTCTTCTTCCTGCTTTGTACTCTGGCCTTAGATCTCCACTTCAGGAGAAAGTTTATTACAAGAGCTGACAGCCCAATAGATCAAACTCTACTCTTCATTCAGAAAGGAGGTCTTTCATTCAGAAATCATCTTCTGGGCATAGACACGATGCCCACAGCCCTCTCTCACTTACCTAGTTAAGTCAGTGTTCTGTTGAATTCAGCAGAGGATCTGATCCAGGAAATGTATTCAGTCGTAGGAAGCTCCATTTGGCCCTGTCTACATTAGGAAGTTGTGCCATGTAGATTTATTTTCAAACAGCAGCCACCAAGCCTCTAAAGGGCCTCATTGCTTTGCCATTAAAATGTAATAGTTTTTCTGGAGTAGACTGAGGGACTGAGACATCACAGACCATATGAACTGTGCAAAACTTCTTCATGATTCGAGGTTCTCACATAAATGGAGCAAGGAAGACTAACATACATAGTGGCCTATGTTGGGACTCAAACTTTGTTTTCCAAATACTAAGAAAATTTGTGAGATGGTTGGTGGGAAGGACACTTATTTTAGTCTTTTCTGTATACCAATGTATCAGCTATTACTATCCATAGCCCTGTCTACACTAGAGGACAAGCTGCATTTGAAAAGCATCCTAGAGGATGATGTCCCTCTAAAGTGATCTTGAAAACACACCTTGCCAGACTGTGTAGAGCAGGCCAGACCCTGCTCAAAGCCTGCCTCCCAAAGAATCTTGTTTCTACAAGGCTTTGGCTACATTTTCCTAATCAGAGTTGAATGGGTGAGGCCTGGCCTAACCATATCGACGTTTGAATGAGGGAGCTGTGTTTGAAAACCATTTTTCAATTTGGCACAATTTCCTGATGAAGACAGGGCCACAGGACTCTTCTCATGACTGTCTTTGAGTGAATACGTTTCTTGGACTGACGTCAACAGAACTGATTTAAACCAGTTAAGCACCTGGCTTGTTAATGTTCTACTATCTGAGGGTCTTATTCAGAAGTCAATAGTCACTCAGCCTGACCTGTTTACAATTACTATAGACTTCCACAGCTGACTTTCCTGAGTAACAAATAAGTAGCAATGGCAGAAAAGGGTCCTGCAAGTGTTATATTTTATTCAAACAATTTGCCAGTTAAAGACTACAATAATTATATCCAGTGACCTTCTTTTTTAGTAGAGAAGAACATCATCACATGAGTAGTTTGGGCAGAACATACATGCATCATGGTTACAATCTCATACAGACTGAAACTGTGACAAATCCAAGTAAACCTGTTTATAAAGTGGGATGTCCAGGTGTGTAGTAAATTAAGCCATCCAATAAGCAGCACATTTTTGTTAATCTTTTTCACTTTGAGTGAAATACACCACTTGTGGGTTCACAATAGCAAAGTCCTCTGTACATAGCGCAGATACAGCAGAGTCAGGAATGATACAAACTTTCTCAAATTGCTCTGTTCAGGCACTTCAGTGGGAACTTGAAGGGATTGGCTAATTGGAAGAGAGGGTAGGTGAGTCACTGTGATATCTGAGACCTTGTCCGTGCTGCCGAGACCATCGATAAGAACACTAATGCCATTTGTTAGGATTGTTCTCATCAGCTTTCCACTGGGAACTATACTGTCTCCTCTATCAAACTTCAACCCTACCAAAAACCTTTGATGGTGAGGATTAGTGGCCACTTCCAACTCAGCTTGATTTGAGCCTGTGATTTAGGAGTGAAATATCTTATAACCCACTATTAATCCCCAGAGCTATCCACTCTCTAGCTGAATGTTCTTAGATTAGTTTCAATATGAAATAATAAACCTCATGCTTGACTATTGTGAAAAATATTAAAAAAATGTAGTGAAAGTAATTTTCAATCATGTGATTTTCAGTGGGGGCTTTTCCCCTTGCTTCACTGAAACACTTTTGGAAACCCTACCCCTAAAACCCTACCCCCTAAACAACAAATATTAACTGTTTTTGGAGGATATTAGGAGGAATTCTTTGACATGTTCCTGTTAGTAAGGAATTATGTGGTTTGGCTTCAGTAGTAACTTTACTAAATTTCCTGACATGTGTTGCTTCACTTTCCCCTCCCATCTTTGAGTGTGTTTAGGTGACTGAGATGACTTAGCCCTTCACCTAAGAAGGTGAGTTAAATCTGGTACCAGTGAGGCTGAGCACTGGTCCCCTTAAAAGGACCAGCTAACTCTGTGACACATCTTCACAATGTGGAAGGCCAGACTGGACTTTTTGGAAATGATTATGCATATTTTGGATTACTTAGCAGTGCCCAGTAATAGAAAATACTTCTTAATCGTTCTGGGCATGCTATCCCTGAAAGGAAGGCCACTGCTAAAATACTTCTTGATCGTTGAAGCTGGGCATGCTATTCCCTGCAAGGTTCCCCAACTCTCTGTGACCTCAGAAGACTTCATATCCAAGTGTCTCACATGGTAGAACTAACTACAGTGCTGTTATCTGGCCAGGCAACAAATGTGATTATTTTTAGGAACAAATTCACTGCAGAAGGAAAAGACATAACAGAAAAATCTTTATTATGTTATTATCCTCCCTTTGTGAGAGTGGCTACTTTTATATATGGCTAACATGAAATTTTTCTTTTTATCCTCTGCATTTTTATACTAAGCAACATAAAATTTATACAAGAAAAAGCAAAACCTTCCACTAGAGTTAAAGATATATTTCATAGTTCAGTCCTGCTAAATCAATTTGCAAATTGTTTCTAAAGGTCTCTAAAAGGGCTACTTAACAAAATGATAAATACCGTATAAGCTGTTTTTAAATAGCTGATTGTTAGAATCATTTGGTTTACTTCATTGGTCCGATTGCTTTTATTACACGTGGGGTTCTTTTTTTAGAAGACAGATGAGTGGGTTCCCTGTTAATGAACAAACAAAATTTCCCTTTTTATATTAATAACATCTGGCTATTAAGCCTTGGCTGTTGATGTTTTTCATACGATTTAAAGGAGGAGAGGGGAAAAAAAAACTTCAAGGGGAGAGGAAACCAGAAGTAAAACTTGGCAGGTTAGGAGGATAGGCCGTTTTCAGACTGTAATCTGTGTGTACCAATGAGGGCCTGTCACTTCCTGCCTAATGAAAGCTGTGGTTTTATTAGCTTTGTTTGTGATTAGGGGCAGCTATCTCCACCTCACAGTAAGAGTTCCTACAAGAAGTAACGGGTCACCTAAGCTCCTTGAGTGTCCTTTTCTTTCTTTTTAAAGATACTAAACACCTTAAATGATAGCTTTTTTATTAGTGTATTTTATTTTAACATGAGGCTTTGATATATCAGCCTTAGGAATTGAAAAGATTTCCGCTTTCCATGCCCTAATAATTAATTAAAGCCTGTCTTATTGGTGAGGGCAGCTGCTGTACTAAATGTTTAGCTCACTGATGTGAGTGTTGGTTCAATGTGTAATTTCAATCGACAAAGAATATGAGTGGCTTTTTACAAGGAAAACATCTAAGGGCTTTGGGGAAGCACACCTAATGGTATAAGGTGATTTGTTTAGTAATAGTATGTGATTCTCAGCAGAAATTAATCTTATAAAAGACTGGCCAGTACATGGTCAACCTTTGCTATTCATGTTAATATTTCATATTACAGTACCAGTAGTATTGTTTAAGTTAAAGAGCTGTGAGCTTTTCTACTAAATCCCCTTGTTTTTAGGGGCTTACAAGTTAGACATAAACATTTGCTTTAGCGCCTGGATTCCATGCATATGCACAGAAGCTAAATAATCCACAGATTTAACAATCCAGAGTCTATAATATTACAATAGGCTAGTATAACCTGCTGGATCAAAAGCAGCTTATAAGCATGTTCCGGGGCCAACTTACATGCTCCAAGCTCAAGATTAGACATCGTAAAAGCTGCTCAGCCTCTCTATAGGTGGTTGGAGATAAAGGACCTGTGTTGAGATTGTGCATTTGATTCCACCAGGACCTCAGATTTGGAGGAGAGGCAGATAACATCCTGGAGAGGCAGATAACAACCTTCCCATATCCCTCATCCTTCAGGTTCTATCTCACATCAGGCCCACTCTTCGTACCTCCCATGTCTGGGGGAAGAGCAGAAAGATTTGTTCTCCTCCCTCTCTAAAAGCCAGCATACCATTTTCCCTTACTATTCAAACACCCTTTTTCCTAGTGAATGTACTCTCCCTAAGGGAGGGAGATGGAAAAGGGGGTGGCCAGAAGAGGAGGGAGAATGGGCAGAGCTAATGCATCCATTATTACACAGCTCACCAGCCATTTCTCCCAGAAAACAGTTTACAGTCCTGATGCAGGATCTGTGGAAAGGTCTTGCTGCCACCCCACTGCATGGGAGAGGAAACAAATTCCTTCACCTTTGGTACTTATGTAATCACATCAGTGTACAACCCTAATGTAAATGAAACAGTAACAATAGAAACAAAAGCAATGTTAAACCATTTTGAAGGTTAAAACCCACAGATTCATAGCATTCAGAATAAGGAGGCATGACTTTTAATTCATACTCTTGTACCTCATCATTGAAAACACACACTTCTGTATCAGGTACATACATAGGCATAAATTACCACAGAGCTACAAATTCTAGACACAATTGGAGGAGCAAAAGATGGAGTTTCAGAGTTAACTTAAAATATTTTATATGTTCTGTGAAAAAGACATGCCTAGAACACAACCTGACATTCTGGTGTGTAAATATAATTATGTTTAAGCAACCACCATTTTGTTATATTCCCCTATTGTTACAAAATGGTGGTATAAAAGACAAATTGTTGCATTGCAAACATACATTCTACTGTAATTTGCACTCAGAATGCCAATCTTTATTTCATGAAATAATCAGACCCTGGTAAACTAACAAGTGTCTTTGGAGATAAGCATTTGGCACCTTGTAGGTAACACATGAACAATGTCAGGTGCATGCTGTAATTGAATAGAAGCAATAATGATTGTCCAGATATGTACAGACACAATCAGAAGCAACTCAACAGTCTGGTGTTTCATATTCCCTTTCATTCTACATAAAATGTCAAAAACTCACGCAAGTGTGGCTTGCAATTTATAACAAGGCTGGTTCTTCATTTGAACTGACAATAATTTGCTTGTTTAAGGCCTGTGGGGAAATTCTTGAGGACTTCTTACTGATGTCAGTGGGGGGTAGTTTATCCAGTGAACAAGGCTTGTTTGGCTAAAACTCCAAGCAAGGTTTAGGAAACTTCTTCTTCTTCTTCTTCTTCTTCTTCTTCTTTTTTTTTTTTTTTTTTTTTTAAAAAACGTATTTATTTCAAACTTGGTACAGGAGGGGTTGATTTTATCACTTGGTGTGGTACTTGCATAGTGAATAAACACTTTTATCAATAATGAGCCAAACCAGCTCATCAAATTCCAACTCCCTCAGCATTTTAGCACAGCAGCTGAAGAACAATCTCACTCATTCCTTAGCCATGTTGTCCATCTTCAGGATGGCTGATGTATTTTCCAAAATGTCCGGGGAAGCTTTCAGTGCAGCTGTGCCCACTGCATACCTGTTTCAAAGATAAACAGGACCTCGTGTACAGGACCGTTCATCAGCCAGGTCTTATTTTATCACAGTTGATTTAATCCATTGCTAATCTTGACCCACATTTAGGGACGCCACTGTGTTTTTAACTCATTCTCAGCAGGTTTTACATTGAGGAAAGACACTGTATAGTCAGGGGAACTGGAAATTCTAATTGGCTAGAGCCATGAGATTGTTGCCAGAATTACTTCCATCTGTAAATTATATCAAGGCACTTTGTGGAGTATCTAGATAGGAAACAAAGCTATGCTGAACCATCATCTTGCACTTTGACAAATTTTTTTCTTACACAAACTGATTTGTTTTTTGTTTTTTAGGTAAATTTGATAAACATTTTATCATTTCAATCCATTGTCCATTTCTCATAAGTCAAATGAGATAAAATTCTACTTTTGAAAATGTTCCACTATTGTAGCCAGGACAAAATTTTCCACATTCAGAGAACGTACCACTTTTGTCTGCAACTTTGTGGAAAAGTAAAAAATTGAGGCAAAACTTCTAAATAGTTTAAAAACACAGTGGAATTGGGTTGTCTCTCTTTAATACTGGTTTTATACTTCTTCTAATTCTAATTATCTTTGGCCTGATTCTTCTCATCTACAAGGTTTGCAGTGATGCAACTCCTCTGACTTCACTATGGTAATTACTGATTTACACTGGTGTAAGGGGGAGGAGAAGCATACTTGTTCTACTTTTGATTCCTTCACAAAAAATCAAATATATGACAATTCTAACTTACTGTTTGTCCTACAGAAAATACATTAAAATGTCATTGATCATAAACTATTCATTTATTTTATGATCAGTTACAAATAAATATCTTAGATTCACTGCCACCATTTACTGTCTTTAGTTAAAAAATAGAGAAAAAAAATAGTCTATTTCCCAGTTCTCCTTTGTTTGCATTAATAGTTGTCTGTTATGTCCCATACTTAACAAGATTTCGCTTCTATGCAATATTCGGATGCTGGGAGAAGAAATGTGTACTGTTAGAATATTTTGTGGTTGAGAATGTATTATATTTCATGGGCATTTCATGGACAATAAAAATTAGGTATACATTTTCAGAAAAAAAGGAAAACTCCAGCACTGACTATAAAAGTAGCTTAGTATAGTCACAGTGCTAGTCTGTATCTTCACAAAACAAAAAAAAAAGCAGTCCTTTAGCACTTTAAAGAATAACAAAATAATTTATTAGGTGATGAGCTTTCGTGAGACAGACCTTCAGATCTGAAGAAGTGGGTCTGTCCCACAAAAGCTCACCACCTAATAAATTATTTTCTTAGTCTTTAAAGTGCTACAGAACTGCTTTTTTGGCTTTATTATATTGCAGTTATGGGCTGGAAACAGATGGTTCTATTTGTAAAATTGTACAGAGCAACACATTTTTTAAACAATGTATTTTCCCATTGTAAATTACCCAGAGATGAATTTTCCAGGAAGAAAAATAAAGCTGATGTTGTGAATTTTTAAAAAAGCAACATTTTATTCTTGTGTCCAAAAGAAGAGAAAAGTAAAAAGGCACAAGACATGCCAGTTTTGCACATGTAACTCCACCAAAGGTTCTCAGAATTGCAGGAGAGGCAGATAATAAGCTTCCCATTTCCCTGCTCCTTCAAACTCTGTCTCACATCAGCTCCTCTCCTTGTCACTCCAGAATCTAGAGGTAAAGGCAGAAAGGGTCATTGTCCTTCTCCCCTAAAAGCCACCACACTGTTTCTCCTTCCTGTTCAAAAACCCTTTCTTTTCAAATACCCTTTGAAAGAGTAATTGGTCATGTACTTCGCTATTCACAAATTACAGACCTACAACTGTGAGGTTCAGAACACCTTGGCCACGTCTACATGGAGCTGTTTTCCTGGCAGCTCCATGCTAATAAGCAGTCTGATAATTGCAAATGGCTGCTGATTAGCATAATTGCTTGGCTAATTAGCTTAGCCATGTGAGATTACACTCTCTTGGGAAAAGGGACTGGCAACAGAGCGGGGGTTTAGCCACACAGGCACATTCACACGACCTTTTTATTGCTGGCAGCCCCCTCTGCTCAGAGCAAAATTGCAATTGCAAGACTGCTCATTAGCATGGAGCTGCCGTGAGTGCAGCTCCGTGAAGATGTGGCCCTTATGCACAAAGCTGACCATCCTCAACTCAGCAGGAGTTAGTAGGAACTGAGCAGGAAGAGTAGATATCCTGAAGGTCTCAATTCTGAAACATACTCTGAGTAGGAGGACTCCAGAACTCATACCACAAGCCAGTGAGTTCACAGAAGTTTCCCAGGGTTCAAAGGTCTGCTTACGCCAAATAACTTGCATTTTCAACACCTGGTAAACTTCTGCTTCCCTATTTCATGAGTGCTCTCATTTATGTAATTTGTCTAAACCTACTCCCATATAGCTCAGTGGTTAGAGCATTGGCCTTGTCAGTTCAATCATTGAGGGGGTCTTTCAAGGTTCTGGGGTAGGTTAGAGTAAAAAAATTGTGTCCAGAATGGTGATAAGCCCTGATGTGAGTGCAGGGTGCTAGGCTCAATGACCTCCTGAGGTCCCTTCCAGCTCTATGACATATGTATATCTTCATGTATGTATAACATCAATGACAAAAGCTCCCATTAGCTTCTTGAGGAACTGGAGCAGGCCCAGCAAGACTAAAGTCTGCAGCAGGATCAGGTTCAGGCCACAGACCTGTAGCTCCAACATGAGTGCCAGCGTTCCTTGCAAACAACCATGTGAACTTACCCAATCTTACAGGGAAGATGCACTCAAAACCACTTCTTTCTCCCTCCCCCCAGTTTTAGTTAAGAATGCAAATTGCACGTCGGATTTTGAGGAATATTTTGCCAAAAGGAAACTGGAGGAAGGAGACGGGCATGCAGTCAGCATAGCAGAGTACCTGCAGCGCAGTGACACAGCCATTATTTACCCAGAAGCCCCTGAAGAACTGTCTCGCCTTGGCACTCCAGAAGCCAATGGGCAAGAAGAAAATGGTGAGGCTGTAATTCATTTTTAGCCACTATCCTGACTTCTTGCAGCTGTTGCAATTATAAATGCACCACATGCCTGGGTGTTTACCTTAAAAATTGAAGAGCAGCTGCAGAGGCATGGAATTTCATGAGCAAAGATTGGAACTGTAATTTTAGTGTATTGTGATTTTTTTAGTCAGCGAATTATTTTGTGGATGAAATAAATAGCAGGAACAATTAAAGCTTAATTTTAAAAAAAGGAAAAATGCTCTCTCTATAGTTTTAAGTTTTTGAACTATTGAATTTTTACGTGAGAAATTTAGGATAACTGACCTATAACTCTCTTACTTCTTGATGAATAATTGAAGTGTCCACGAGAATGATTTGGTTGGTGTCACATTAATATAAGAGGCTGAAGATGAAATGCAAATCATCAACTGATTGAGAAAAAATATTTCTTAATTTTTCAGCTATTTAAGTCTTCAAAAGAGCTAGAGTAAGAACTTTAATTAATTTTCCAGCACAGTATGAAATGATTCATGCAAGTTTGTTCTGGGTGTGTAAGGGGAATGGTGTGCTCTGAGGCCAGTTTGAAATGATGGCACTCTAGTGTAGCAGATTGCAATGATTCCTGTCATACCATCCCGGGCAAGAAGCCCATTAGCTGCCATTGATTTACTGACCTTTTGGCCTGCTTCTCTCTCTCTTGTCTCTTGGCTACAGACCTGCCACCTGGAACTCCAGATGCTTTTGCCCAACTGCTGACCTGCCCCTACTGTGACCGGGGATACAAGCGTTTGACATCACTGAAGGAGCACATCAAGTACCGCCACGAGAAGAATGAGGAGAACTTTTCTTGCCCTCTCTGTAGCTACACGTTTGCCTACCGCACCCAGCTCGAGCGGCATATGGTGACGCACAAGCCGGGGACAGATCAGGTGGGGGGTTGGTTTTAAGTGATTTCTTTCTATAATAACCCCTTAGAGAAACGATATTGCTTTGATTGGCAATCATTATTAATTTTTCATGGCATTTTGAAGATGCAGATCTTTTAATGGTAATAGCTTTAATTGAGGTCTAAATGATTTTTTGATGGTCTCTTCTAATATGATTTAATAGTCTTATGTTCACGATCGAATGAGTGTGTTAATTTCTAATTTAGAAATTTTATTTGCACTTTAACTTGACTTTAGTTTCATTTTTATGTTCCTCAAAAAGTGAACAAAACTATAGTATTTTAATTATACAGTGTTAAACATCTCAGCAGTTTTAATTCCATTTTCACGTAGTTTTACTTTGCAATTTTTGTCAATAGGATCTCAAAAACATAGTAAAATATCTGCTGAGTTTTCTTTCATTATTTTTGAATAATCTTTTCAATCTCATAAAATGATAGAATTATATATAATTATATTTTGCATTATAGTTTTAAATATATAATTTCACATTTTTAGAATAGTTCCTTGAAATATATAGGTTATGTTTTTGAGTATACCAGTCAGATAGGCGCACAATAGGATTTCCATATAATTATAATTTATACATCCTATCAATGTATCTGTTATAAATCAAAATGATTGTTCCTTAAGATGAAAGTAATCTTACAATGTTACTGATTTGCATTATTTAGTTTATTTCACTAATACATTTAGGTCATTTCTGTGTGTCTTGAACAGGTGACTGAAACATTCTTTCATTCATAAAGTGATTACTCTAAAGGGCTGTATCCCAAAGCTCTTTACACACTATAGGAAAACTATTTCAGTGATCCCGAGAGCACCTCTGGTAACCAGTGTTCCAGAGTATTGTAATGGAAACTAAGCTAGTATGTCTTAAATTTAAATTAATGAATGTGGGCATGTGTCAAATTATATAGGCTTTATACTATATTCATTAGTCTTAAACAACTAAAATCATAATCAGCTATATATCTTTTGATATATTTTTCTCAGCATAAGGTAAATTCAGTTGCGCAAACACACATATTTTAATCATGAAATTGTGCAATTAGAATTTTTAAGAGAACAGTATCTCTTGCTTGATCTTAAATCGGTACAAATGATTCTGGTGCAGTTTCTCAGTTTGCTTCCTTTTTCAGAGTTTTCTGGTAGGCAAACACATTCTCACATATAATTTTTTTAAAACCTAACACAATCTGAGGTCCCCCCCGCCCACTCCTTTTGCTTTATATTGTTAAAAACAACTGGGCTAAAATGTCTATATATCTATCCAGCATAACTGTCTGAAATTTCACATGCAAAAGTCTGATTGTGCTGGCGCATTATGAATGATAGCTTTGGTGTTGAAAAGTCCCCTCATTTGCTCATGGCATTTACAATTAGTAAATTAAAATGATTGTATCATATTAACAGTGGCACAACTAAAGTTTATAGTAGTCCTCTGAGGGCCATGGGGGGAGACAAAACAGCTGTTGCTGTTTGTTTATGCAACTCAGCAACATATGAGCACTGGTTCCTCAATGGCGCTCGGCGGGCTGGGCTCTGCTTGATCTTTGAAGGTTGCTGCTGTTTGAACAAACCTCCCAGTGTCCCATGTAACACCATCTGTCTCACTAGGAATGTGGGAAGATTCAGCACACCCTAGCAGTTGTCATACCGTTTCTATGCTGTCTTTTTTGCAATAGGCTTTTGTGTCATTGCTACTTGAAAAAAGCTGACCTCCTACCTTGAGCATCCAGAGTGGATGGCTATTTTTTTTTTCAGAATTCAAAGTCACAGCGCTTTTCTTACTTGTTCAAAAAGGTCAGCTGTGTTTGATTATATCTTTATGCTGCTTTTAACTTGTCCTTTCAGACAACTTTTCTCTTGTTTTGCCCCTACTCCTTAGCACAGCACTAGGGGGGAAAAAACGCCATAAGAAAGGTAGCTGAATTTTTTCCTGCTGTTCTGTGATAAAAAAATTTTCCAGCAGCTACAGCCTCTTGCCGAAAAGCTGTCATTTATATTTTGATAATGAATGAAATCTGATATGTAACACTGTGTTTTCTGCTAGTGCAGCAAACAGGATTTTTAAACAAGAGACATTCCACATGTTTGGAAGCTGCTAGGAATAATAAGAACCACAAATCTTTTTACAAATCAGTTTCTCCCATCATGAGATACCTTAAAGCAACATATTTCTGATGAGAGACTTAGGAAATAATTCGAAAGCAAATATTGAATGCTGATACAAAAGCACTTTCACATTTGTTTCAATTTACTGCCAACATTTTGATTTTTATTGCAACACTGATGAGACATATAAATGTATCTACAGACCCTTTGGTTTGCCTGATAAACAGAAAGTTATATAAATTTTGTTTGTTTTTTTTAAAAAAACTAGAGAACTTTTAGTTCCTCTTGCATAAAATTTTTATCAGAATCTTTTGTCTCCAAGCACCAAATGCTGACCCAAGGAGCAGGCAATCGCAAGTTCAAATGCACTGAGTGTGGCAAGGCCTTCAAATATAAACACCATCTGAAGGAACACCTGCGAATTCACAGTGGTGAGTAGCAGAGGTGCTGCTGTTCTCATTTGCATTTTGTTTAATTAGCTGAGTTTTAAAGATTGCTTAAAATTTACACAGTTCTGTTTGTAGCTTCTTGGAGATACTGAGGTATTTCATAAACAATATCTGACTCATTCTCATTTATCATGCTGTTAATAGCAAGGTCTTGCTGTGAGATTTTGATATAATAATGCTTGTTACAAAAAATAGATGCTTTGCAATGGTTGTTGAGTTCAGAGGAATTCCGAAATTTTTGTTTGGTTGGCTCTTGCAACAACCAATTTTTTTTAAATGAAAAGGTCCAAGTCCACTTGGAAATAAATGAAATATGGCTCATAATTTGAGATAATGGGCATCTGAGAATCATATTATATTACAGGTAACACATTTTTTCTATCTAGCTATCAATCTAGGTATTTAGTTAGCTGGGGCCTGATTCAGCAATCTGATCTTTAAAAGCTGACTTTTTTGTCCTCACAGAGACCCCTTGTGCTCTTCCTAGGCAAAAAGGTCCACCTGTATGGAAGTGGTCACTGAAGCAGGGCCCAATTTTTTATAAAATGGCCATTCTTGAGAAGGCTGAATTGAATACACATCATTAGCAGAAGACGTGCCTATGTGTGACATGGAATGCCATTTTTAGACAATCTGGAGATTTTAAAGCATTGTATTATCAAATGGAGATGATGGTTTATAAATGGCCTCAGAGCTGTGAAGATTAAAGGCTTACACCTAAACTACAGTGCACATCAGTAAATATTCGACTATAATTTTCCAATCTACCTGCAATCATAATGTCATCTATCCTTAGAATAAGTTGTGGTACTAAAGAATGACATATGAGTTTTAATTGTGCGCACTGTTTATAAGAGGTGATAAGGGTCTACGGGACCAGGGTCCCCATGCATACATGCCTTTAGTTGCACATGTAATGTCACTAATAGCACTGCATCACTAACAGAACTGCCACAGTGGCAAGCACAGGCATGGAGGGATAGGCGGGATCTCTCGCATTTTTCCATAAAAATCTATAATCACCCTAGAAACCAGAGGACTCCACAAATGTGTTTTGGGGACTGGTACATGGGCTCAGCTATGTTCATTGGATTCTTTGGCACCCAGAATAAGTAACTAGCAGGGTAGGATTGTTACCTCTGTCTTCCTAGTGGCAACATCAATATCTAATTAGGTGCATGTATAATAACAATAATAAATAATGTATTAATGTTTACTTTTAATTATTCTTTTAGGTGAAAAACCATATGAGTGTCCAAACTGCAAGAAACGTTTTTCCCATTCTGGCTCCTATAGTTCGCACATCAGCAGCAAGAAATGTATTGGCTTAATCTCTGTAAATGGCAGAATGAGAAACAATATCAAGACGGGTTCTTCTCCTAATTCTGTATCTTCCTCTCCTACTAATTCAGCCATTACACAGTTGAGAAACAAGCTTGAGAATGGCAAACCACTTAGTATGTCTGAGCAAACAGGCTTATTGAAAATTAAAACAGAACCACTAGATTTCAATGAATACAAGGTTCTTATGGCCACACATGGGTTTAGTGGACCTAGTCCTTTTATGAATGGTGGACTTGGAGCAACCAGCCCATTAGGAGTTCATGCTTCTGCTCAAAGTCCAATGCAGCACTTAGGGGTAGGGATGGAAGCACCACTGCTTGGGTTTCCTGCAATAGGTAGTAATTTAAGTGAGGTGCAGAAGGTCCTACAGATTGTGGACAACACAGTTTCCAGGCAGAAAATGGACTGCAAAGCTGAAGAGATCGCAAAGCTGAAGGGCTATCACATGAAGGATCCATGCCCTCAAGCAGAGGAACAAGGAGTTACTTCCCCTAATATTCCACCTGTGGGTCTTCCAGTAGTGAGCCATAATGGTGCCACGAAAAGTATTATTGACTACACGTTAGAAAAAGTCAATGAAGCCAAAGCTTGTCTCCAGAGTTTGACCACAGACTCTAGGAGGCAGCTCAGTAATATTAAAAAAGAAAAGCTGCGTACTCTAATAGATTTGGTAACAGAAGAGAAGATGATAGAGAACCACAGTATATCCACTCCATTTTCATGCCAGTTCTGTAAAGAAAGCTTTCCTGGTCCCATTCCCCTGCATCAGCATGAGCGTTACCTGTGTAAGATGAATGAAGAAATCAAGGCAGTCCTTCAACCTCATGAAAACATGGTTCCTAACAAACCTGGAGTGTTTGTTGATAAGCAAGCCCTCCTGCTGTCATCAGTACTTTCTGAGAAAGGAATGACTAGCCCCATCAACTCATACAAGGACCACATGTCTGTACTTAAAGCATATTATGCTATGAATATGGAACCCAACTCTGATGAACTACTGAAAATTTCCATTGCCGTTGGCCTTCCTCAGGAATTTGTGAAGGAATGGTTTGAACAAAGAAAAATCTACCAGTATTCAAGTTCCAGGTCACCATCACTGGAAAGAACCAGTGCCAAGGTGGCACTGGCTGCCACTAACACTCCCACTAAAGACTCTTTGTCAGCCAGATCTCCAATAAAGCCTGTGGACTCTATAACTTCACCTTCTATAGTGGAACTCCACAATAGTGTTACTAATTGTGATACTCCTCTCAGGCTAACAAAACCTACACATTTTACCAATATTAAACCAGTTGATAAATTGGACCACTCCAGGAGCAATACTCCTTCTCCTTTAAATCTTTCTTCCACATCTTCTAAAAACTCCCACAGTAGTTCTTACACTCCAAACAGTTTCTCCTCTGAGGAGCTTCAGGCTGAGCCTTTGGACTTGTCTTTACCAAAACAAATGAAGGAACCCAAAAGTATTATAGCCACAAAGAACAAAACAAAATCTAGTAGCATAAATTTAGACCACAACAATGTTTCTTCATCATCTGAAAATTCAGATGAGCCACTGAACTTGACTTTTATCAAGAAGGAGTTTTCTAATTCAAATAACCTGGATAAAAGCACTAACCCAGTGTTTGGTATAAACCCATTTAATGCCAAACCTTTATACACAACACTTCCACCACAAAGCGCATTTCCTCCAGCCACTTTCATGCCACCAGTCCAGACCAGTATTCCTGGGCTGCGACCATACCCAGGACTAGATCAAATGAGCTTCCTACCACATATGGCCTATACTTACCCAACCGGAGCAGCTACTTTTGCTGATATGCAGCAAAGGAGAAAGTTCCAGCGGAAACAAGGATTTCAGGTACTTAGTCATAATTGGTTTGTTCTGAAAGGCTACAGTTCAGTATCTCTTGTCATGTTCTTTTATATGAAAAAACATAGCCCTCAAAGTTAAAAGTGCTGAAAAGCCCCCAACAGTACAATTTTAGCTTGAACCTGAAATGTATGTTGGAAACATTTATTCAGCACTGAAAAAATGTGAAACATATGAAGATATTTAGTGTTTACCTTATAATTTAATGACGGTTATATTTGCTTTCCATGAAAATTTTACCAATGCCCAAAGGATCCCCAGTTACAGAAAACACTGATGGAGGGGGATGAAATCTTCATGAGGATCCTCTTACACACACCCCACTACCTCCTCCTAATGGGAGACTGGATTTGTACCCTTGGGAAAAAGCTTACAGGGCCCACACAAAAATGTGGCAAGTAAGATTAGGGTCATCTGATCAGAGGCCTTGTACCTCCATAATGGCTGTGTACAAGTTAAAGTCCCATTAGCTCCCTAGCACCATGGCTTCATTGGAACTGCTCTGCTTGGAGTATCCCCCAGCTCATGGCAGTTTCCAAGACCCACAGGAGGGCTCCATATATTCTTAATTAATTTCTGTTAAACCAGAGAAGGAACAAAGGCCATGTCTACACGGAGCTGCTCTCCTGACAGCTCTATGCTATTGAGCAGTCTCATAATTGCAAATGGCTGCTCATTAGCATTCTTGCATGGCTAATTAGCATAGCCACATGAGATTTTGTTCTCTGCAGAGGGTCATGCCTGCAGTAAACACACTATGTGGAGGTGCCTCTGCCAGCTAAGGATGAGGGATAAAGGACTGGCGATGGGGGCAGGGGGCAGTTAGCCAGCAGAGGCACGTCCATATGGCATGTTTACTGCCGGCACAACCCTCTGCCGAGAGTGAAATCTCGTGCAGCCATGCTAATTAGCAATTGTGAGACTGCTCATTAACATGGACCTGCTGGGAGAGCAACTCTGTGTAGATGTGGCCAATGTGTGTCTCTACCATTGGCCATGACCCAGGCTAACCTACGCCTCTCCTTATACATATCTGTATATTGAAATGCAATGTACACAGTTTAGTTAAATGAGTTCAACTGATTATTGATTAATAAGTTTTTACATTTGTGGACTTCCCCTATGGCCTATTATGGTCCATTAGCAATTTTACTGACAATGTTTTATAGTTTCAAATGTGAAAATCAGGTATGGCTTAACGTTACAGCCTGTAATCCCTCATTGCACAATAGGAGCATAAATAGCACTGCACCTCCATAACAGCTGTTCCACTATTCCAATTTACAGTACATCTGCCCTCTTTGTAAATGTATTTAAGCCTATTTAATCTTCTCTAATATTAATTAGTGCAAACCTAGTCTAAGAAAACTGAACTGTGTGATAGCAAATGGAAATGTATGTTATCATGCAAGTTTGTACTCTCTTTGGATCAAGACAAAATAAATATCAAGAAATTTAATAATTTACTGATCCACATTCATTATTGCTTAATGCTGAAGGCTGTTTTAACATAGATAGAACATTGATAAAAAGTGTTATTAATATTCCCTATTTCAAATTACAAAATTAAATATAAAAATATAGCTTGAGGCCTTTAGTCAGGAGACATACATTTGAATGGATTGCATAATAATAACATTTTGTACCTAAATATAAAATTCAATTAAAACCTTTCTACAGACACAGAATTTATCTATGGTTCAGTGTTTTGACAGAAAAGATTTTTAGTTGTTCCTTATATTTATTACATTAAAGATATTAAAATATCTTTTATGATCTTTGAATGTAATCTTTTACATTATGATTCTCTGTTCCCTGAAATACTTTGCATCTGTACCATGAATACGGTCCGTTTAGACAATTCATACAACTTCTTACTACACTGTGTTCAAAGGAAGACAGAATTTTCTAAGGCAATTGTAGACCTAGAGGGACAGTGACCAAAGCAGAGGTTCTTTGGTGGCAAGGTCCAGTCCTGTGAACGTTTTCTCCTGGGCATCATTATTATCATGAATAGCTCATGAGACAAGTGGACTAGTTTTGAGTCCTACGGTTGGAAGTTTTAGCAGGATCAGGTGCTTGCTGGATATCATGTTAAGTCTTATAGACTAGTTCCCTAATTCCATACACTATAGGAAGACAAGATGCTGCATAAAGCCACAAAATGCAGAAAGTGCAGTGTTTTACATAAACAATTTGGTTACATCGCAGGGAGAATTGCTTGATGGAACACCAGACTACATGTCAGGCCTAGACGACATGACAGACTCTGACTCTTGTCTGTCCCGAAAGAAGATCAAGAAGACAGAAAGTGGCATGTATGCATGTGACTTATGTGACAAAACATTCCAGAAAAGCAGTTCCCTTCTGCGACACAAATATGAGCACACAGGTACGAATGCCTTAAATGTGCAGTTATTCAAGTTTCATTGCATGTTGTACATTTCATAATATTTAATGAGTACACTTGTGCGACATAAGATGCAGCATATGCTGAGACTTTCAACAAGGAAGAAATAATGTGTTTTGCTTAGCTCAGACTGACTTTTTTTTTCTTTACATATTTATTTGTCGCTTAGGCTTTTTTGCTGGTTTTGTTGCATTGTAATATCTATTTTTTTTTGCTCACCCCCAAATCATCTATAGATTATGAGTCCAATCCTGCCAAATCTTGTCCCACTGAAAGCAACAGGAGTTGAAGGCACTCAGCAGCTGATAGGATAAATCTCTATGTTAAAACATTGCAAGGAAGTCCAGCCCACTAGCACAGTTAGGCTACAGCTCCACAGCAGCCTTGTTTTGAAAAAAATTATTCCAGGGTAGCTATTCTGAAATAACTATTTCAAAATAACTCTGCTACACTCCGGCCATGTCTACACTGCCCCTCCTGTTCGAAAGCAGCATGCAAAAGTAGCTGATTGGATATGCAAATGAGGTGTTGGTTTCCATATTCAGTGCATCATTTGCATAATGGTGGCCATGCGCCATTCTGGAAGTGCTATTTTTGAAAGCCAAAACAGTTGTGTGGATGGGGATCCTTCAAAAGGAAGCCCTCCCCCCACTCGAAAGCACCCTCTTCCTAATTTTTTTCGGAAACAAGGGTGCTTTCAAAAGGGGGCAGGGGGGCTTCCTTTCGAAGGAACCCTATCTACATGGCTGTTTTGGCTTTCAAAAACAGCACTTCCAGAATGGTGAGTGGCTGCCATTATGCAAATGAGGCACCAAATATGCAAATCCATAACTCATTTGCATTTTTGATCTGCCACATATGCATGCCCCTTTCAAAAGGGAGGGGCACTGTATATGCAGCCTCAGAGAGGTATTTAAAAGTGAACTGTCATTGTCCTTGGATGCTTAAAGAGAAAAGAGGTCGCATCTTATTTTTTCATTTTTTAGTGCTTCATTTTACAGCAGTTGTTGCTTTCAAAGGGCAGGTGGTTTTGACAGCTGTGAAGAAGGGGTGGACATTAATCTAAAGTGGGAACTTAAAATAAAGAAGTATGTAAAACCCCTATGGTCCCCACTTAGCCAATATGTACATTAGGAAATAAAGTTGTATGTATTAAAGTTGACTTTATACCACTAGATTTTATAACGTCAATGGTGTGTATACACACGTTTAGATAGTTGACATAGTGTGCCCCCATTAACTTTTCTAAGTTCAATTGTGTCAGCAGTGAATTATGGGTACCTATTCCACAGTTTCTTCACCTGCTTTGCATTCTGGGTTTCTGTGCCAGTGTGTTATGGGAAAAAAAAATGCGCCGCCAGTGGTTATGGGTGTATGATATCATCATTCCAGAGTGCATTGCCCTCACTCCCTGCTCCTGTTGAACACAAACTGCCAAATGCATTTTCACACCACTTTTCTACAGCTTGCCCCTGGCACATGCCATTACAATGCGAGAGGGCAAGTCCTGAGAAATGTAAAATGCAGAAACAAAATCTGAAAAGTTTCAGTTTGGAGCTATTGACAAGTTGTTTTTTGGTATTGTTGAAATTCTTCATTTCGATAGTGTTATTTTGATTAATTTAATTGACTTGGCAGCTGTGTGGTGGGAAAGGGTCAGCTGTGTGGTGCCTGGGCAGCTGGAGAGCCCAGCAGCCACAGGGGGTAGCCAGACAGCCAAGCAGCCATGTGGTGTGGAGGGCTCCGGAGAGCCCGGCAGCCACAGTGGTGGTGATGGGAGTGGGGTGTTGAGCTAGAGAGCCCAGCAGCCACGTGGACTGGGGGGCAGCCAGAGAGCCAGAGCTGCTTCCTGCTTCCTGTTTCCTATTTCTTGTTCACCTGAGCTGTGTCTACACGTGTACGCTACTTCGAAGTAGCGGCACTAACTTCGAAATAGCGCCCGTCGCGGCTACACGCGTCGGGCGCTATTTCGAAGTTAACTTCGACGTTAGGCAGCGAGACGTCGAAGTCGCTAACCTCATGAGGGGATCGGAATAGCTCCCTACTTCGACGTTCAACGTCGAAGTAGGGACCGTGTAGACGATCTGCGTCCCGCAACGTCGAAATTGCTGGGTCCTCCATGGCGGCCATCAGCTGGGGGGTTGAGAGATGCTTTCTCTCCAGCCCCTGCGGGGCTCTATGGTCACCGTGGGCAGCAGCCCTTAGCCCAGGGCTTCTGGCTGCTGCTGCTGCAGCTGGGGATCCATGCTGCAGGCACAGGGTCTGCAACCAGTTGTCGGCTCTGTGTATCTTGTGTTGTTTAGTGCAATTGTGTGTGGGAGGGGCCCTTTAAGGGAGCGGCTTGCTGTTGAGTCCGCCCTGTGACCCTGTCTGCAGCTGTGCCTGGCACCCTTATTTCGATGTGTGCTACTTTGGCGTGTAGACGTACCCTCGCAGCGCCTATTTCGATGTGGTGCCGCGCAACGTCGAAGTTGAACGTCGACGTTGCCAGCCCTGGAGGACGTGTAGACGTTATTCATCGAAATAGCCTATTTCGATGTTGCTACATCGAAATAAGCTATTTCGATGTTGGCTTCACGTGTAGACGTAGCCCTGGAGAGCAGTAGAAGTGAAAGCAAGGGACAGAATGGACACATTGTGGGATACTTCTGGCTGCCAATAAAATCAAATTAAATAACTGTGAATCTGGCATTATTCCTCCTGAACAAACTGGAGTAGAAAAGTCGACCTGAGGTTCTCTTAAAATTGACTTAACGATATTTGTAATGAAAACAGCTACATTATAAAATTGACCTAACTCCCTTAAAATTGACTTTATGTTCTAGTATAGACATAGCCTTACATTACCATGACAAATTATATCTCCTTGAAGATGATCATTCCTTTGACTTCAGCCCAGGACAGAACTGGACTAAGAAATGGAGCATAAGAAAACATTTTAGTTAAAAATATTTTGGAAAGGGCAGAAGTGGGAGTTGGTTTCCAAAAAAACAATACAAACTGCTAGTTAATTTACAAAGCATAATAATGTGATATTAGTTATCATGTTTTAATAAAGATACCAACTTCTAATTGCTTCGTGTTGGGAAACTCTTACATTGCTGCAGTGCTTTCTAAATGTGAGTGGAGCTCTGCTTCAGTAAAATAAAATAATTCTGCCTTCCCATTCTCTTTCAACAGTACAATGAATGTGTGGTTAAAAATCCACACACCTCAGTTTAAATATTTTCTGTATCCCCATAGTCTTGGCTAGTACTTTGTGTCCTTCCACACACATACACATTTGGGAAACTCAATTTAGATCTTTATAATGTAATACCCCCTCTCTTTTCTGACCTATACTGAAGAGCTGTAAAATAGCGAACAAAGCAGACGTTTTAAAATCATTGGCATCTGAGATTCCACCCATTGAAATAAATGAACACCTCTGAGTGGCTGTATCAGGCTCTCCCCAAACTCAGACAGCCCTCTTTGCATTGATTACACTTGCTTAACATTTTGAAAGTTTGTTTCACAACTAAAACAGACAGAGAAGGATTTTTCTTTAAAATGAAAGCTAAAATTTTGGATTACAATTTAACAATCTGCCAGCCCTCTGCCCCCATCCTTTGCATTTCCTTGGGGGTAATGCACCCTGCACTCTGCAAAATATTGTCGTATTGGCAAAAATTTTTATAATTGTTCATTATGGGGCTTCTTTCTTTGAAGCAGCTGGTGCTTATCACTGTCAAAGACTGAATACAGGAGTACCATTAGTTTGATCCTTCATGCTAGTTTTTATCATCCTAGATCGGGGGAGGGACTCATAATAAAGACTTCAAAAAGTATGGTAAAATTACCCTATCCCCAACAGTCATGGTTCTGAACCTGCAGAGATGCCCGGGATAATCTTCATCAAGGTTACAAGTAAATATAAAAAAGTAGTTTGAAGAGACATTTTAGGAAATGTTAATGATAGTGTTAAAACTGAGTTATTTAAGAATTGCTGGCACTCTTTTTTTTAAAAAAAAAAAACGGACTATTAACATTTGTCATGGAAATCTAGCAACTGAGGAAAGGATAGTGCTTTAGATAAATTCCACCACCTTGTGACCCTTCTTACACTTTTTAGTTCCAATTTTTGAGCTAAATCCCATGCAGTTAAAAATAAGAAGGAAGTTAAAATGCACATGGGATTAGGAAAGAAAATTAAAAGCAACATTTTGGACCAGAATGGTTGTTTCAGTGCTGAAAATGAGTTTCACATTGCATTATTCAGATCAGATTGGTTGTGCCATATAAGAGGCTTTGAAGGCTTTACATCTCTGCACCTTTCTTCTCATGAATGATTTTGTTGCAGCCATCTGTAAACATTATGGCTTACTGCATGACTACTATCAGAGAGAAAGCCATGCTGGTCTATATACTATCAAAACAAAAAAAGCAGTGAAGTAGCACTTTAAAGACTAACAAAATAATTTATTAGGTGGTGAGCTTTTGTGGGACAGGCCCACTTGTTCAGACCATAGCCATGCCACAACAGACTCAATATTTAAGGCACAGAGGATCAAAAAAGTAATCGAGGTGGACAAATCAGAAAAAAATTATCAAGGTGAGCAAATCAGACAGTAGGGGGCAGAAGATGGGGGGAAGGCAAGAATTAGATTAAGCCAAGTATGCAAAAGAGCCCCTATAATGACCCAGAAAATTCACATCTCAGTTCAAACCATGTGTTTGACTACACATGCATAACTACAAGTGCATGACTACTGTAACCTCTTATATTAGAACTGGTCTGCCTATGTATCAGAATCTGCAAGAATGGTCCGGTCCCAGAAAGTAGGTAGTCCATAAAGTTGACACACATACGGTTGAAAGGCTTTAAATATGACATGCTGAAATGTGTTCAAACATCTTGACTTGCAAAATTAACTGCATTTGCCACATCAAAAGTGAGTGCTGACATGAGAAGGGCATGATATGAGAAAAACTACTCAGTGCCTCAAGAAACAGGGCACAGTTCTCTTCACTGCTCTGCTCCTCTTGGCTTTTCAACTATATGTCTATCAGTTTTATGGGATTTGGCCTTATGATCCAGAACATATATTTGGTGTCACATTAGATATGGTAGAACCAGGACTGCTCAGCACCCCAGTCAGCAACGAGCCATGGGGCTGCCAGAGGTCCCCAGCAGTTCTGGGCCAGAAGCTGGAGGACCTCAACAGCGTGGGGGCTTGGAGGCTGTTCACCACTTGCCCCACAGCAGCAGGGATGGGAGCTGGAGCCCCCCACCCCCATCTGGCAGCCCCAGCCACGGGAACCTGGCAGCAGGGGAGCGTAAGGAGGGGGAAGAGAGGAGCAGTACCAGCTCCTCCTCCTTTTTTTTTTTTTTTTTTTTTCCAGGAAAAGCACTGGGTAGAACTACAGTATATCATAAAGCTCTAGTGGCCTTTATGGAGAGGAAGGATGGCAAAAATATAAATGCAGAAGCTACAAGGCCTGTGTTTTGTCCTGCTCTGCCTCAGACTTCCTCTGTGAATTTGAGCAAATTACTTAATCTCTCTCTCATCTTCTCCTGTCTGTGAAACAGAGGAAAATTATACAGTCCACCTCTCAGGGGTGTTGTGAATCTTAATTCTAGCACACTGAAATCCTCTGATGGAAGTTGCTATATAAAGTGCAAAGTGTTATTATGAATTTATTTTATTTTATGGAACTTCCAAATGTTATGTTGTAGAGTCATGTGTGGAGGCTCTGCAGATCTTGGTTAGGCTGGCCTTGATAGTTCATTCATTACTTTTGCAGGCATGCCGTAATACGATTTTACTATAAAGGTGACATTTACAATTATTGTGATTTTTTTTAAATAATATTTCAAAGTTTTCCTTCATTTGCCCATTTTGCAACTATATGTGAATTTCAAATTGTGTTGATACTTTTGGGAAAAGCTATACCTATGGAGAGGCAATCGCATCTTTTTAAGATATCAGACATTTCAATCCATATTTAAGGCAGGACACTGGGTACGGCAGATAAGTTTTCCTTCTGGATTCTGGATCACTGTAACAGCTGATCTAAATTTTTCAATTTTAAAATTTTTGACCAAAAAAGGAATACATTTTTAATGCAACTTTTTCACCAATAATGCTTTTCTTTTCTGTAATTGCTCTGATCTTTATCACTTTTACTTCATTTACTAACTGACCTTCCCGGAGTAACACAAATAGAGAACCCAGCTTGTGAATCTTTGCTCCCTTCTGAAGTTTGCTATTGGATTCCTATTTTATTTCACTTTCCCAGATAGCCTTTCTCAAGTAGTCTTGGCACTCTCTTATTAGAGCAGTTATATGCGTGAGATGGAAGGACATTTTTATAAAACATAACAGAGCTAACCCTTAATTGTTACTGGTGGGCTCATTTTACTCACTGACGTATCTCTCACATACACTATCTGTTAATGCTGTTGTTTGTCTGAACCTATGCTAAAAATCTGCAGGTTGTCAGGTCTCTGCTTTACTGTTTGATCAATCAATGACATCTTTCATTATTAATACCCTTCAGATCTATATGCTCTCACCAGAGGTTAGACAGCGCTACAGAAGTCAGGTACAATGGGCTGAATACTCACGATGGAGAACTACCCAGGACGGGGGGAAAATCTGTGAGAGTTAAGTTAGGGAAGGTAGTATAACCAGACTGTCTGGTGCCAATTGCCTCACTCCACATCTGGCTAAAGGAGAAAGCAAAGTTGTCTATGGGGATGCCTAAGTTTATAATATTAACCATAACAAAATTCACTTCTACGGTTACACTACAGCACTGGGTCAATGGAAGTCACTGTTGTAATCAATTTCCCAACAAAACTTCTGTCGACAGAGCGCGGCCACACACAAAAGCCAATTGGAAGAGCATTTTGCTCTGCTAACAGAATGGCCGGACTACCCAGCTGCTTGCTCAACAAAACAGGAACTCGGAAGCACAGCAGAGAGGGCTGCCTATTGTTCTGGATGTCCTGTCTGTTGAGAGAAGGGCCCCCAGAGCATCCATACAGTTTTTTTTTGTCGACAGAACCTGTGGCAAAGGGGCACGGCCTCCTTCGCTCTTCCTCATCTGGGAGAGGCAGGAGGTGGTTAGTGGAAATGCTGAAGGAAGTGCTGATTTTTGTTGACAGTATTTTGTGTGTGGATGTTGCACCAGTTTTGTGAACAAAACTGGGATTTTGTTGGCAAAACTTGCTAGGGTAACTGTAGCCACTGCAGTTGCATTTTCTGCTGAGGTGAATCTCAGAACAGAAATAGTTGCAATTTTACATTATAAGATAGACATTATGATGGGCAAATGTGTATATGAAGCCCTACAAGAATGAATAAAGAGTAAGAAAACCTGCTTTTTTTAATGATAGATTCAAGGAGCACCAGCTATTCCATTTAACTAAGAGTAGGTTAAGGGTGACTTGTTTACAGTCCGTAAGTCCGACATAGGGAACAAATATTTGATAATGGGCTCTTCAGTCGAGCAGACAACAGTGTAACGTGATCCAATGGAAGGAAGCCAAACCTGTATGGATAATTAACCATGGGAACAACTTACCAGCAGTTGTTGTGGATTCTCCATCACTAGCAATTTTTAAATCAAGATTGAATGATTTTGCGAAAGACACGCTGTTGGATTTTGTAAGCATGCAGGTGGGTGTGGCTCTTCTTCACGTTTGTCTCTGATGGAGGCTATGCTCCTTTGCTACACATAGCATAGTTGTCTCTGAAACAACAGCCTAAGGCTGCTTCTACGCTCGCCCCCTGCCATCAGAGGGGGCATGGTAATGAGGCAATTCAAAGCAGGCTAATGAGGCGCTAACATGCATATTCAGTGCCTTGTTAGCATAATGGCAGACACAGGAATTTTGAAGTGCAGACTTCAAATTGCACATTGACAGTGTACATGGGGGTAGCTTTGAAATAAGCGCCGCACTTCAACACTCTCTTATTCCCACAAAACTAGATTGGAGTAAGGGAATATCAAAGTGGGGCGTTTATTTCGAAGCTGCCCCCATCTACACTGTCAACCTGCATTCAAAGTCTGCACTTCAAAACTCCTGTGGCTGCTATTATGCTAATGAGGCAATGAATATGCATATTAGCTCCTCATTAGCCTGCTTCAAATTGCCTTATTACCATGCCCCCTCTGATGGCAGGGGGTGAATGGAGAAGCAGCCTAAGTAAATGGGTAAATTAATGGTCTCCAGCCCCAAACCAAAGGCAGTGGAGGGCTGTAAATAGTTCAGGGGTCCAGGCCATGAGACAGGGCAGAGCACCACACAGTCAAAGGCTTTAAACCTTAAGCAGGGTAGCCTCAAGCGATTAAGGTGGCCCCAAATAAACAATCTAGCTAGCAGGGGGTGAGCACCTAGCAAACTGTCTGTGGAGCTCAGGTAAGGTGTGCCAATGGAGCACAGGACTCCTGTTTTAAGGCAGGGGAGCACTGTTACCTCAGGGCTTGGGTAGCAGTAGAGGTGCAGGCCTACCCAACTCCCTTGCATCTCAGCCCACGGCCCTAACTGCAGCAGAGGGATCTGGTACTGGGTCAGTGAGGAATCCACATTCAACACCCAGCAGTACCACAGCCAGTGGGTAGTTCCCCTCGGTGGCTTCCGATATTCCCCCTTGGGTGTACCTGCATCCATGGGTAATCATCTGGAAATCAACTTCCAAAACTTCCAGATATCAATCAATTCAGAAATTCTGGAAGGAATTATCCTTTCTTTAAAAAAAGAAAAGAAAAAGTCAAATAGGAAACATTTTCATGCTCTGTTTTGAGTGCCCTTATGTTAAAACACAGGAACACCCGGCAAGTTTCTGCAAATGAATTGGCAGAGAGATTTAAAATTTGTCTCTAGAGAGAGGGATCAGAGTATGTATCCCTGAATTCATCATTAAGGACAAAAAGTATCATTATGATAGCTCAGAAGGTATGAAAGATTATACAGGATATTCTAGAAGAAGCTTTAACAGAAAGGGGCTTCCAAAAAAAAAAGAAGAAGAAGAAGAAGAAGAAGAAGAAGAGGAAAAGAAATGTCCCTCTCACCCTAACACGTGCCTTATTCTGACTACAAACATGGTTTGATTCACATTTAAGGAGACGGCTAGGGTTTGTGCCGGCTTCTTCACAATGATTTCACCCCACCCCAATAGGAATTCTTTGGTGGAGCTGCGCAAGGAAACTTGCATTGTGCCTGCAACACAACAAAAGCTGGAAACATTTCCTTTTTTCTTTTTCTGATTCATACCTAGGAATCCTATAATTGTTTGTATTACATCAGATTCTGTTTTATAACTTCTGATGATGGCCTCATGTCTGAACTTTTACTTTCATCCTTTTCTTTTCTGCAGTATATTTTATTAAGACCTCTTTTCCTTTTGTTGTGTTTATACTGATGCAAGCAATAGGTTTAGTTCAAGATTGATTCAGTAAACTCAGTTTTGTTCTGGAGCTCAGTAGCAAATATTCTGATAGTATTTCTGAATTCCAACTCAGGAGTTTTCCTTATTTAGAGCTTGATTCATACAAAATTAACATGCCATTTAAAGGTTATTTTCTCTCACTTCACTCAAGTGCAAATTTAAAATTCCCCTTTTTATACTCAAGTAATGTAAAAAAGAGGTAAAGTCAGTGCTTGTGAATTTTTTTTTCTAGAGATAGTCATCTTCTATTAAAAACAGAACAAGTGTGCTTTGGGAGACTATATATAAATTGCATTTATCTTGCACCTTTGACCCACCTCACTGTACTCTGACCTCTAATCCATCTCCACCAAGACTAACTCTAAAATCCATCCCACCCTCCCTGAAAGCATCAAAGAGCTGCTTTTATAAAAGAAAATGAAACTGCCACAAAAATGGTTCCTTCTTTTTTTTTAATTTGTGAGATTTCTATTCTGCCTCCATTCCCTTGAAAAAAAAATTACATTTGCCTGAGGCAAAAAAAGGGTAATATTTAGTCTGGGACCAATGACAGTTTTAAGATCTGACATCTCATAACTTTGCAGGGCTAGAAATAGAAGCTCTATGAATATGAGAAATCCATAGCTTTTCAGTGGACAACACAGCACTCATTTGCTAGCCTAAAGAAGTCCAGAGACAGTGGACATTCAGAGATGATGGTGTTTAGAAATGCAATTTCAGGCCATTTTTTTTCAAACATATTATTTGTAATTGTATCTCTCAGTAAACTGAACACAAGTTCCTAAGGGGGCCAGTCTTTGCAGATGGCAGGATACAAAAAAGTCCAAATATTTGTTTTAAATCTCTCTAAAACATTAATGAACTAGTGTTACTGTAAAATATGTGGCATATTGGTGCACAGTGGTATAAACGTTTTATTGGCATACATTTAAATTGATTTGCATAACTCAGAAGTCGCTTCATCAGCCATAAATAAAACAGATCATCTCAAATACATCCCAGTAAAAGTGCTCTGCATTGGGCCTAACTGTGCTCCCATCGATGTAATGACATTATACTAAAACACAGTCACATAGTGTATATTATCTAGATGTATATGTGTCTGCGAGAGAGAGAAAGAACATGATAGAAGGAAAGAGGTTGTTCTTGCAGCCTTTCCTCTCCCCCTACATTTGTAACAAAAAAATCCCAGCAATCTTACTATCTGGCATATTTAGTCATAAGAAAGATTATGCCAAAATGTTATTTACTTTTTATAATGGCTGAAATGTTGAGATTTGGAGGCGGGGAACCTGATGTCCATGTGCGGTACTCTGATATATATAAAATATTAAATAAAATACTTTAAACAGGTAAAACACTATCTGAGAGATCTGAGTTGCTGAAAGTACTGCAACATGTTGATGAGAAAGTGACATCAGCACTCAGCTAAAAAGACACATCAAAACTAGTGTTCAGCTGAGGAAGCAGTGTTCAGATGTGGATTAGGTTGGGATTTGATGCCAAATCACAGTTTGTATACAGATTTGATCGTGCTGAAATATCTTAAATTGATATGATAAGATAACAAGTTGAACCTCTCTCATCCAGCACCTGACTGGTGTCAGATGAGAGAATTTGCCGGACCAGCGGGGGTCAATATTGGCTAGCACATTACCAACACTTCCATTGCTTACTGGGCTCTTAGAAGACATTTAGTGGTGAATTACCACTGAATAACAGCACAGAACACTGAGAGCCAGCAGTGATGGCTGGAAACAAACTTTATGGGACCACGGGAAACTTGGCTACCTAAAAGCATGCCTGATTATAGAATTTGCTGGATGAGACAGTTTCAGATTAGAGGGGTTCAACCTGTACTCTCATCCTGAATAAGATTTTGTTTATAACCAAACAGAATCAGAGAATAGCCTTCGGGTCTTGGATTCAGTCCAAAGCCAAAATCAGAGGAAGGCATATTCATAGCTGGAGTTTCAAATCCAAAACTCCCATGAAACATAAAGTTAGCCAGAGTCAGAGATTTTGGTTTTGATATTTGTTTAGTCATAACTAACAAGTAAGTATTGTTAAAATATCTACTTGCAAAATAAACCATAAAGGCCCACTACTGACATATTTCAATTCATATTTCGGTTGAATTTTAAATTCCACTGTAAGGGAAAATAGAAAGACCATTAAACCCTCAAAATATGCGCATGAACTGATTAAAATCCAAAAGGAAAAATTAGAATCCACTCTGAACTCCATCCACAACTCATCCTCCACTTTCCTTGTCATTTATTCTGTTCTTTTTGTGGTTTCTCTTGTGTCCTCCTTTCTGCCAGATTTCCCCAAATAGGGACCTCTCATTTTGTAACATAGGATTTTAGGATTCCTAGACCATTAATTACAGCCACACCTTATTAAACTTGAACATCCATAGTAGAACTGAATGGTAGCTGCAGCTAGGCTGTGCAACGTTAGCACAAGCTCTGGTCATTCATTCCAAGCCTCTTGTTTAAGTAGTTTTTATGCCTGACCTTTTCTCTGCTTGTGTAATGTCGCTGACTACAGAGGAAAAGAGAACAGATCAAATTTATAAAAGCACAGTCATTTTTCCTGGAAGTTGAGACCCTTTAATTATTTTTCTCCTTCCTGCTAGATTTCCTTTCCACTGCAAGAGTCTGGGAGTTTAGCCCATCTACCCAGACAATTGGCTCACAACAACTTTCTTGCCTGCTATCCAATATACTTCACACATTGCCACAGCTCTTCACAGGGACAGTGTGTGGTTATGCTGTGGTTTAAACACAATATATTTTTATGCTTAAACTATTAAATCTTGATAGTTTTTGCACTGCGATATTCTGTCTCTCCCTTCCACATGACACATGTTCTTTTCAAATGTAACAGTTGCCCCGCTTCAAGTTAGCTTATGGACACAACTGACAGGATATTCAGGCTCTAGCTGTGTAGTTTATTCATGCTGTGATCGTATATCATATCACCTCAACATTACAAATTATACTGAAGAATTCAACCAGTAAGACAGCTTGTAGTTATCTACATGTATACACACATTAACGTGTCCTTTAGGCACTGAATAACAGTGTTAAATATGGAGGGGGGGGTGTGCATATGTGTGTGTGTAGATATAGCTAATGGATTATTTGTATATTTTTATGTTTGCACAGTGGAACACTAAGCTTACAATGTGACATTTAGAAAATGGAAATCAGGCTGTGAATATAGTAATGTTTGATTTAATATCAGTATTCTGAAATCTAAGTTGTTCGGTAGTAAGTCCTTACCCAGTGTATGCACCATATGTTGTGGCTTTATATCTTTCTATTCCATCATGCTTTTCTGAATTTTGTCCCATGGCATCATGCTGACAAGTGTTTCTTGTCAACTCTATTTTGGAATTAAGCTTTAAGTATGGCAGCTACGGAAGGTGGTGAAGGCATTCCAGTACTATTTGTGGCCTGGAATCAACCAGATGTGTTTAGGCTTGACATTGGTTTTGAGTTTCAAACATGGGTTGAAACTGCCTGAAATGCCAAAAGAAATACCGTATTCTGCAGCGGAAGAGTACTTCAGCATTCAGTGAATAGCTGACATCTCATGGAAAACTTCTGAAGAAAAAATCCAAACCCTTTACTTGGAGACACTTCTGCTTATTTGATTTTTTATTCTATTTGTTCAGATAGGACAAACCCTCTACTGCTTGAACTCAGTGTTTTTCCTGAGTAGAGCTTGAGGCTTTGGTCCCTTCAGTTCTAATCATCTTTGTCATACACACTGGGTGTCTGATCATGATGGACTAATCCTGTTCCCTTTGTCCATGGCAGGGCCACCAACAGTGGGGGGTGTGGGAAGAGGCAGAGAAAAGTGGGCACTTGCTCTGCATCCTGGCAGTTTAAAAGGGCTTGGAGTTCTGGGCCACTACTGTTGCTACTGCAGCAGTTGCTGGACCTCCAGGCTCTTTAAATTGCCATTGGAGACTGGCACAGTGTGATCTGGACAGTGCTGAAGGCTGTCTGAGGAAAGCTAGCTCCCAGCCTGCCCTTTCCAGGAGGCCAGGTGCCAAAACATCTTCCCCAACCCCACTTGCCCAAGGGCTGGCGAAGTCTGTCTCCAGCCCTGGTCCCCTTGACTTCAAGAACACTAAGTCCTATGTTGCAAACTTTCTATTATTGTTGCTATTAATATTCTCAATTTCTACTATGCGAGCCAGA